>NC_135655.1:25516954-25816954 GCF_964188315.1 Podarcis muralis | reverse complement strand
TCAACAGTATTAAACAAAAAACGAAAACTAAACCTGAAACAAATTGTACATCTGCTTGTGATTCAGACTGCCCCCCCCCCCACGTCATCTAGGGAATCTGTAGCGCTCCCTTCACTGTCTTGAATTCCATTATATTCATTCTGTCAACTTCTCTCTCTCCCCCCCCCCCACTTCAGTGGCTGAAAAACCAGTGAAAAGGGTGGGTGCAAGGTTGCTGAGTTATAAGCACACACAAGACGTGAAACTGCAGAATGTTTAGAGTAGGGTAAGAGAGCTGAAAATGATGCCAATATAGTTCACATCCAACAACCAATGCGCCCCTTTGGTTTTAGATAGTACATGAGTCAACAAGTCTACAAAGCCCAGGACACAAATTTTCACAGCCCTCTAGCGGCTGTGGTGGCTCATTTACCAGAAGTTGTGTATTTAGTGTTAACTCTGGAAGAGTATACAGTGGTACCTCAGGTTACATACGCTTCAGGTTACATACGCTTCAGGTTACAGACTCCGCTAACCCAGACATAGTGCTTCAGGTTAAGAACATTGCTTCAGGATGAGAACAGAAATTGTGCTCCGGTGGCGCGGCGGCAGCAGGAGGCCCCATTAGCTAAAGTGGTGCTTCAGGTTAAGAACAGTTTCAGGTTAAGTACGGACCTCTGAAACGAATTAAGTACTTAACCTGAGGTACCACTGTACTCAATTCTGACAAAAATAAGCCTCCTGTGTATATTATGCTCTAGGAAGCTTACATTGATCAGAATCAAGTACCCATGAACCTGGAGATGCTTAGTATTGAAGCTAGGGCCCTTTTCACGCAAAGCAAATTCTCTACCATTTAGCTACAGCCTATACCTCAGACCCACCTCAAATCTGGAAGTTAAGTGTGACACATCTGACCAAAAATCCATGCAAAGTCAGAAGAGAAAATGGCTGCAATGATAAAGGTTAATATTTGGTTAGACATTTCTAAAGCAGACACGTTACGATCTCTTTGCTTCAACCAATCCAGAAATGTACTATTTTTCAGCTGTTGCATCAGGAACAGATGCCCAAAGAAAATGCTACATTCAATATTTCTCTGGGCATTTCCTGAGATGTGTCCACATTTCAGGACTTGTTGGTAACATGCTAATTTCTCCTCCTTGCAAATTAATATTAAAATGCATTCTGACCTGCATGGGAACAGGAAAATAAAAAGCCTTAAAACATGAATCTGTTCATTCTAGCAAGATTGTTTTCTACAGTTTTTGCAGCCTTGTTTTTTTGCTGCAAAACCAGGTGTCTGGTTTCTCAAGGGATTGTTAAAGAGAGATTCATAGTCTTTCCTTATCTAAAACCTAAAGTAAACTCAGACGGACCCAGACATCATCTGTATTGCAAAAGGCCCCACTTGACTAATCACCGCTGTAGACCATTCCCATAAAATTCTGTGTTTTTCTTGCATGCTGCATAGCAAAAGATAGCATGCGTCTAACCTCTGATCCCCCAGCTGTCCGGAGCAAGCTGGACCTACGCTGACCTGCCAATATCATCACTTCCTTTCCAGAGCTGTTACGGAAGGGTATCTCTTCCTAAGCAAATAGTGAAAGATCTGACCCCTTCCTGAGTCACCCTGCGGTCTCAGGATGCTTCCATCTCTATTTTTACAGCTTGCCAAGGTCCCTTGAATTAAAGGTGATGAAGGTGACATGTGACACATTAATGCTAGTAGGCATGTCATCTGCTAAATTCAACCCTGTTTATATCATTATCTCAGGCAAGAGGCATCCACATTTCGTGAGATGGTTTTGAAAATGTTTACATGCAGGCCAGTGTGAAGGATCTCCCTTGATCCCAGTGGGGGGAAAAGGACTGGGGCCATTAGCATAATGGAACAGGTGCATTCCCAGCTAGCACAAATGGGTACCGCTCTGTTGCAAACAACAAAACCTGGCTGATTTATCTCACCTGTGGATCTGGCAAGAATTTAATCACAATGGGCTGTGGTAGGTAGTCACTGAGATGCTAATGTTCCATCTGGTCATTATTTTTCCCCAAGCATTGTAAGATGCAGAGAGCAGAGATTTCATGCATTCATAAGCTGCAGTAAGCTCCTCTAAGCACCCTGCAAGCCCATTGTGCGGTTCTTTCAAGGAAATTTGCCAGAGGCCCAGTATCCAATCCCTTATGCAATGCAAGCATAGGGAGACCCATGCTATGCAGCCAAGGCATTGGTCCTGATCTCTTCTTTAAATATTGGCAAACAATGTGGCATGATCACACAGAGGAAATTGAATGTAATATACCAGTATGCAGCCAAATGATCTGCTGTCTAGTTTGATATTAAATCAATGTATGCAAGTTTTACACAGATCTCTTAAGAACTTCATTTCAACACCTAAGATCTATGTCCCCTGATTCATTCAACTTAGAATGATAGCTGTCTGTCTGCTTCTGTGATTGCCTTCGAGTCAAGTCCATTTTGCACTCAAAATGATGTCTACATGATAAAGCCCTACATTCTGGTGCAGATTGCCAGAGCATGGCTGGTGCATGGTGCTCCTTATCAGATACATATCATCCCAGTGCTGATATGCACTGTGTATTAGCCACCAAGCCAGTTTTAATGTTCTTACGTACAAATCTCAAATACCCCTGGATCGGGTTACCTGAAAAACAACAACCTGTTTTCTCCTCCACTGTCCAGTAGGGCACTATGATCAACAAATGGAATACTGTTAGTTTTGACATGACCTGATGATTATTGGCTCATAGGAATACAGAAACAGGCTTTTCTACTGGTGGCACCAGTTTTATGGAATGAATTCCCTGCTGAAATATGAGAGGCCCCATCAGTACTGGCATTCTGCCAGCTTCTGAAGACACACCTGCTTAGGCAAGCTTTCCCCTGAATTTGAACTTCTGATTTTATTGTTTAATTGCCATGCATTTTAACTGGCTTACTTTATTGTATATTTTAATTGAGGATGATTTCAAGCTCTGATTGAATTATTGTTGTGTTGAAATACGCAGCAATAATTTTGTATGGATTTTATCATGGATTCTGTGGTTGTAAACTGCTTAAAATCTATTTTTGCATAAAAGTGGCATAAATTAAAATATTACTAATAATAGGTTTGGTGGTGGCAGCTTGCAGCTAGGGATCAAATGCAGCTACCTAGGTCTCTCTATCTGGTCATTATTAGACCATGACCTTCAGCTACCCTGTTTTGTACTCTCCTCAGGTACTTTGCCAGGATGGAAGATATCCTTGAGCTCTGACCAATACCTCCTGCTTGCCTGAATGGAAGATGCAGATATATGGGTGGGAATAGAAACCTCTGACTCTTGCATGGCTCAAATGTAGCCTACTGTGCAAACTAAAAAATGGAAAGCATAATGCTGGTGGTCAACAAAAGAGGTTCAAAGGCTCTCTCAAGGCAAATCTAAAAAAATGTAGTATAAACACTAACAAGTGGGAAACACTGGCCTGCAAGTGCTCCAGTTGGAGAACAGCCTTTACCAAAAGTGTCATGGGTTTTGAAGACGCTTGAACTCAGGACGAAAGGGAGAAACACGCTAAGAGGAAGGCACGCTTGGCAAACCCTCATCATGATCAACTCCTACCCAGAAACCTATGTCCCCACAATGGACGGATGTGTGGATCCAGAACTGGCCTCCACAGTCACAGACTCACTGTTAAAAGTGTGTTTGTAGAATCTTACTCGGCTACGAGTAATTGCCAAAGAGAGAGAGAGAGAGAGAGAGAGAGAGAGAGACAGACAGACAGACAGACAGACAGACAGACAGACAGACAGACAGGCTGTGCAAATATCCATTCACCTGCCCACTTTCCCCTGGCACCACCAACTAAAAAGTCATCCAAGGGCAATAAAGCCCTTAGTTTGAAAATGGTTCCCCAGTCCCACCCTACGCTCTGGAGGTACACATTTTAATGGAGTGTCTGTCATAGGAATTTCCACAATTGTTTCAGTTCACTATATTCTTAAGTTTCCACATGTTTTCCTTCTTCATGGAAGACCCAGGTAACACATTCTGTTCTCCACATAAGAAGTCTTCCTGGGTCAGGCCAGGGCCCTTCTAGTCCAGCATCCTGTTCTCCCAGTGGCTAACAGGGTGCCAGCTCCTGGGGACCGAGCTGATTTGAGATTCCTCAATATCTTTGGGGGCCCCCTACGTTGAGGAGTGGAGGAGGCTAAGCACAGATCTGAGCATAGCGCAGCTCCAGTGGCCGGCTCCTCTTCCTGCTCCTGCTGCAGAGGAAGAGGAGGGTGGAAGCAGCTTCCCACTGGTGGAGGCACCAGGAGGAGAAAGTGGAGGAGCCACTGACCATTGATGCCAGGCTGCCACTACGTTTGGCTCTGCCCCCAACTGCTCCCAATATCCTGACATCACATATGCAGTGTTGCTCCCCACATCACTATCACAAGCTACAGCCTCTATTGGCCAACCAGATGTCTATGGGAAACTCACAAGCAAGATTCGAGTACAGGAGCATTCTCCTCTCCTGTGGTTTTCAGCAAATGGCATTCAAAAGAATTTCTGCCACTCGTTATGGAGGCAGAGCATAGTCATTGTGGCTAGCAGACTTTATGGCCCCATATATATATATATATATAGGCTATACACCACACCCCTCAACAGTATTTATAGGAACTCAAACACTGAGATCCTGCTCTGTTCCAGTAACAAGAAGCCGAAAGCACCAGCCTGAAGATGACGAGTGAGACCTCGTCGAAACGTCGCCTAGACACCCCAACTTTTACACGGGAAGACACCCGAGGACACCAAAACCTGCATATATATATATATATACACACACACACACACACACACACACACACACACACACACACATTTCAATTAAATAAAATAAAGTGAAGAAGAAAAAGTAGCCTTGATAGCCATATTTGTATCATCAACACAAAATGGTCTCTGGTGCTAGCATGATTCTGCACCGAAAGCTACCTACCCTCTCTTTAGCTGGAAAATGGCAGATGCATCAGCAATCCTGTTCATCTGAATTGTGTCTGAAGGTAATTATAAATGGCCTTTCTGATTTCATTTGAGTTATATAGTGGGATGTGGAAAAGAAATCATTTTGTGCTTTAAAAAGAAATTGAAATCTGGTTCAGGTGACACTTTAATGTCTCATCAGGCCCCATGATGATCTGTCGAAACTTCAATATTTGTTTGGGGGAAAGAAAAAAAAGCAAATTCCAAAGCATATTCATCATTATTATTCTTCATTGCTGCAAAAGAGGTCTGGAGCAAGAGACCGACTGCAAAAGCCCTGGGCTATTGGCATGTCTGTTTAATGAGTGCAGAAAAGCAGCCCCACCCTCCAGACATATCATAGACCCCATTTGAAGGAATGCTTTGTAAACCCCATATTGAATATTGAAGAGCTTTTTGTAAGTCAGTGACACAGACCTGGCTTTATTTTTTGTGGGCCCTTAAAGAAAGATCTTTTGGTACACCCTCCCTCCCCGACAGTGAAAACCTATTTCCTCATCAGATACATACAGTAAAACTCTATTGAAAGGGCTGCAACTCAGTGATAGAACATCTGCTTTGCAGGCAGAAGGTAGCAGTTTCGTTCCCAGGCATCTCCAGGTAGGTCTGCGGAAAAACCCCAGTCTGAAAACCTGCAGAACCACTGCCAAGCTGTGTAGTCAATAACAAGCTAGATGGATCAAGAGTGTGGCTCATTATAAGGCAGCTCCATATATTCCTAGCTGCTATGGAAGTGGACTAGCCTGCCCAAGATTCAACCTTCTGACCATTAGGTCCAGTTGTGACCAACTCTGGGGTTGCGGCGCTCATCTCACTTTATTGGCCGAGGAAGCTGGCGTACAGATTCCGGGTCATGTGGACAGCATGACTAAGCCACTTCTGGTGAACCAGAGCAGTGCACAGAAACGCTGTCTACCTTCCCGCCAGAGTGGTACCTATTTATCTACTTGCACTTTGATTGGCTTTTGAACTGCTAGGTTGGCAGGAGCAGGGACCGAGCAACAGGAGCTCACCCCGTCGTGAGGATTCGAACCGCCGACCTTCCTATCGGCAAGTCCTAGTTTCTGTGGTTTAACCCACAGCACCACCCATATCTGTATTTATAAGGAGATGGGACAGTGGTTCCTCCTTTCTGCCAATGTCTGGCCAGAAGAAAGGATCGTGTCCCTTCCTGGTGAGACAATGTGCAAAAAAAGGAAAGAACTGGAATGAAGGCTCTTGGACCTCCCTCCCTCATTCTTACATTGTGTGTATTTGTGTGTGTGTGTTGCCAAGGATGTGTGGGTCTGAACTACCCAACTGATATAAACTATAGGAATTCAGGATGGCTTCATACAATCATTACTGAGCACAAAGTTTCCATTAGAAGTTCACACAAACCCACACACATCAACAAAGGAACTTGTGACATCTTAAAGGCTAACCAACTTATTATGGTACAAGCTTCAATAGATTAATTTCTGCTTCCTCATATGTATCTATTTGTTCACCCACACAATATTGGCATTGTATAACTATTTATCATATCCTACAATTTAAAAAAAAATATTAGAGGAAGTTCATGTGACCATTTTTCACATGGTTATGTGATTATGGGGAGCGGGTGGCGCTGTGGTCCAAACCACTGAGCCTCTTGAGCTTGCTTGTCGGAAAGTCAGAGGTTTGAATCCGCACAATGGGGTGATCTCCCGTTGCTCTGTCCCAGCTCCTGCCAACCTAGCAACCTAGCAGTTAGAAAGCACACCAGTGCAAGTAGATTAATACTTTGTGGAGGGAAGGTAAACGGCATTTCTGTGCATAGAAGCAGTTTAGTCATGCTGGCCACATGACCCGGAAAGCTGTCTGTGGACAAAGGCTGGCTCCCTCAACCTGAAAAGCAAAATGAACCCCATAGTTGCCTTTGACTGGACTTAACTGTCCAGGGGTCCTTTACCTTTCTTACCTATGGCTGTGTAGCTGTTGCAAAGATGTTTGCTGAGGAAAATCCACAATGTGGAGAAACATACATATGGGGACAGCTTCTGATAACCCCTTGTCCCATACTGTCTTTGTCAACCAAACTCTGTGAAGTGTCCTCATCAGGGGTGCCAACTTGAATAAACTATTATGGGGGCCCAGGTAAACCCTGCCCATCGATCACATGATGCAGTGCATACGCACACAATATTTGAATGGGAATGTCCATCAACTTTGTGGGGGTCCCGCCCCCTCAAATATTTTATTGTGGGGGCCAAAGCCCCCACGGCCCCTAGGAGTGGGCTCCTATGGTCCTTGGAGCCTAAGTGGAGAAAAGCAATATATTAATGAACTTTTGGGTCGCAGCTGAAGGTTGCATCAGTCCATTTTCTCCTCAGTTGTGCCTGGAAGATTTGGCTAGACTCACTTTGCACTTTAGTCCTGTGGGTTGACAAGACTATCGACACTGTTATCCATGTTAATCCCCTTCCTAACATCATAAAGCCTGCCAGGAAGGAAGGGTTGTTCCCATGAGAGGGTCACTACTCGTAGCTTATCAAGCATGTTGCCACTCTACAGGTATCTGAAGTGTATATGTTCTAAGGAAGAACAGATGTCCATAACTGGGGGAAGGAAATAGAGAGCAAGATTAAGGGTCACACTAGATACTTGCTGGATACATAGGCTGTATCTATTTTTCTAGTTCTGGTCTGAATATTGAAAGTGGGGTTTTTTGCAGGGTGGGGAGGTTGTTTTTAGGCATTAAGGTCACAGTCTTGGGGCTACTCTGGGATGTGAATGCATTGAAATTTCTTAAACCGTACCTATTGGTAAGTATCATGCTCACATTTTGGTGTGTTTTAAATGATCTGTTAATTGCTGAGTTGTTAGTGTTTTGTTACTGCAATGTTATTATTGTGCAGTCATATGAGAACTTTTATTATGCATCAAGGGCAGGCATTAGTATAACAAGCTGTTAATTTTCTTTGTGCATAAACGTATTTGGGGGAAATGTGGGGTAGGAATAAACTGACTATGACTATATTAAAATGGTGTGATATTACTTCTAACCTGCTTGCTAGAAGAAGAAGAAGAAATCCCCTGATCTATATAATTTGATTTTCTTCACAGGAAAGGAGCTTGATTTGTAGTTCTGGAAAAACCTGTAAATCTGAAAGATGGGAACAGGAAGTGAGGCTAACTGGAACAACACGGTGGAATGTGCCATACTTTCTGTTTAACTAAACTTATTTTACATTACTTAAAAGACAATATATGGCACCCAGTTGGTCGCATGGCTATACATTTGTTTGAAAGGCTATATACAAAAAAAACACATAAAGGGATAGCTTAGTTTCCTCATTTTAGGCTGCTGCTAGGGTCTGGGGAATGGGGACTCTTTTAATATTTGAACTATATTCAGCTATGTATTCTCGTTAATAATCAATGGGCCTTCTTGTTTCAATTTCAGAGGTGGCCAACGCATCAAGCACAGTCCATTTAGCTTGTTTTTACCTACCTAGTTTCCCTTATAATTTGTTCATTTTATGCAGTTACATTTATCACCTTGCCCAGCCCCTAAGGGCTCACTATGTGCTACAGCTTCGATAAAAACAAATTTCACTGCAATAAAATATAGTAGATTAAAAGATAAAAATATATGAAAATGTGCATTTAAATGCTGCTAAAAGTGACTGTTGCACTGGTCTCCATTTAACAAACACAGTTGCTGCGTCTTGACGTTTCCTTAAGGGGAGATCCTGGGGGGACTTTATACATACTTCAGGCTATTCTAATGACTGTGTTGGTTGGAACAATAAATACTGTTCATTAGAAATGCTGAGCTGAGCTCAAGCTTGGCTAGGAACATAAGAGCCTCATCCAGCTTAGTTGAAAGAAGTGAGGTTTATAAACCCCAAAATTATTCTCACATTCAGGTCAAAATCTGAAGTCGGAGCACTGGAGTCCAGAGCACTGTCTAGCCCTGTTGTGTTGGATGAGTTTCCATTAGTAAAGCTCAAGGAAATGGCCTAGGTTTTGGCCCAGTTTGGGCAATCATTTGTGCTCTTGTCTTTTCTCCATTATGGTTGAACAAGGAAGGGACAGCCAGAGAGGTTATTAATGCTTTCAAGTAAGAGGGAGTGGTCCCCACCGGCCTGGATTCTGGGAATCCCTCCAGGATTCAGAAAACCAACATGATTTGTTGAGTTGGTAATGTTCCCTTCTTGAGTGCACGGTTGTGGGGCCATATCCAGGCTCTCTTGGGTGAAACCAATTTTCTAGATTCATTTTGATTGGGATTTAGACTGGTTTTGGAATGGAAGCTGCCTTGCTCATCTGTTCAATGACCTCTGCTGGAAGAGAGACAGTCAGAGTGTCCCTCCTTGATCTCTCAGTGGCTTTTGATACCTTCAACCATGGTATTCTTCTTCAGAGTCTGTCTGAATTGGGAGTAGGTGGCACTGATTCATGGTGGTTCCCATCCCATTGGATGACAATATTTAGAGGCTGGTGCTTGGGGAGTTCTGTTCAGCCTATGCAACCTTAAGTGTGGAGTTCTTCTTTTACACACCCACACCCAATTGCTTAACATCGACATGAAACCTCGGTACTGGTCATCCAAAGTTCTGGAGTGTGTTGTCAGCAATATATTGGTGATACACAGCTCTGTTTCTCCTTTACATCTGCAGGTGCAGCAGTGGATGAGAACCAATAAACTGAAGCTTAATCAAGTTAAGACTGTGGCGTTGTTAGTAAGTAGCTCCTTAGACCAAATGGGCAAGAGAAGACCTGAGGGAAGCCATATCAGTCACCTGAACTGATAATTATTTCTTCAGTGTACAATCATGAAGAAAAAAATGTTTGTTTATAATCTCCCAATTCATCACTTTGTCTTTTCTACCACTGAGTTTCAAGTCATGTCTGATAAATGTGTACCACTAACACAGATGGCAATTTGGAGGGTGTCACCCATCCAGTGTTTTTATTTCTTTATTCTACTGTTTGTGTGAGAAAACTAAAAATCAGTAATAAAAACAATTCTCTGCACAGAACTGGAATAACAGAAACTGTGCCGAAAGCTGACAATGTATTTTATTGTGGACAAAGTGGTAATTTCTCCTGATCATTCCAACTGTGAGCTTTATGGTTGCATGTTCAGTGCAGCTGTTTTTGTTTTGCCATAGCACATACAGTAGTAGACTTGATTGACACCTCTCATTCATGCATCGCATTGCAAGTTGCTTTGGAGGTTTGTTTGTTTTTCAATGCATCAGATATTTTAATGACTATATTGGAAGAACATCTATGGCAGGCTTCCTCAACCTCGGCCCTCCAAATGTTTTGAGACTACAATTCCCATCATCCCTGACTACTGGTCCTGGTAGCTAGGGATCATGGGAGGTGTAGGCCAAAAACATCTGGAGGGCCAAGGTTGAGGAAGCCTGATCTATGGAATGCTTTGGAAAGGTGAAAGCGATTGACAACTATGCAAAACTGAAATAATATAGTGTCCAAATCAAGGGGAGTAATAGTACCACTCTATTCTGCCTTGGTCAGACCACACCTGGAATACTGTGTCCAGTTCTGGGTGCCACTCATATGATTCTATGAGTCACACAGGCCAAATTATTTAGGCAATTCTACAAAGCAGCTGTTGATTCAAATCTTATACAATCTAAATGAAGACTCTTTCTCTGCAGACATCAGAGAGAGAGAGAGAGAAGATCTGACTCATCCGATGTCAATAATTTTTGACAGTGTGCACTCATTTTAATGGCATCATAAATACCAAGCAATAACTGTGTTTAATGCAAAGATTAAGAGGAGATAAACTATTCATGATTCAGAGTAGCTGACTGATGTATCCATGCACCATTTATATCTGATTTTACTCTACATTAAATACCTCTGCATTCTATTTTTATTTCCCGCTGGCTGTCAGAGCTGCTCTCCCAAATGTCAGACTTTCCATATTTGCATGTTGAGATTTATATAACAGAAAATGCAGGCATGCAGATGTCTTAGACAAATATGTGGTGTTAAGATGAAAAGCGACATGGGCAAGTGAAAGTTTACATTCTTCTCATAACATTATAAACCCAAAACAAGATTATTTGGTTCAGGCAGTGGTGTGTTATGTACCATCCTTGTCAGGGATGTAACCTTGTGCCTTATGAAGTACCCTTTGCCCTACATTCAGATCTTCAGAGCATAAGCAGAGTCTGCTGGAACAGGCCAATGACCCCCCTGGTCCAGCTTCCTGCTCTCACTGGGGCCAACCAGATGCCTATGGAAGTCCGCAGGAAGGAGCTAAGTGCAACAGCACTCTCCTGATTTGTGATCAACTGGCATTCAAATGCATGCTGCCTCTGACAGTGGAGGTAGAACACAGTCATTGTGTCTAGCAGTCATTGACAGCCTCTGTGAATTTCTCTAGTCCTCTTTTAAAGGCATCCAAGTTGGTGGCCATCACTATTTCTTGAGCATCAAGTGTGCTTTTGCTGTTATTTTAATCAGCTTTGAACAGTGGATTTATTCCTGATCCCTGTGCACAAAGTCATGTGACAAATGAGTGTGATAGAGAAGGTGAATAGAAGAGGGCATGGAGAAGGGAGCAGCTTGGTCCCTCTTCTTCTTCTTCTTCTTCTTCTTCTTCTTCTTCTTCTTCTTCTTCTTCTTCTCAAAATAAACTACAGTGGTACCTCAGGTTAAGTACTTAATTCATTCCGTAGGTCCGTACTAAACCTGAAACTGTGCTTAACCTGAAGCACCACTTTAGCTAATGGGGCCTTCTGCTGCCGCCGTGCCGCCGGAGCACGATTTCTGTTCTCATCCTGAGGCAAAGTTCTTAACCTGAAGCACTATTTCTGGGTTAGCGGAGTCTGTAACCTGAAGCGTATGTAACCTGAAGCATATGTAACCCGAGGTACCACTGTATTCCAATTACCATAAGATCCTATGGTAAGTTACAGCAAATGAAAAATAAAATATTAAAATGTGTTTAAAACAAATTATATTCAAGAAAATAGGTGAGAGAGAGAGACTAGGTAACTGTTGCTAAGCAGACTGTGAAGGGAGGAGAGGTGGCCCATTACACCACCTTTTGAATAAACAAGCACAAACACCCCAAGAGGCACACACCATCAATGACAGTGCCAAAGAGGATACACAGTCACATAAAATGTACTTACAGTAGATTAAACATACTGATGCAAACTTAGAAAGTATCACTAATTTATGTAAGAAAGACAATACATCTTGCCATAAGGAGGAATGCTGTGACCAAATTATGCTAAATTCAGCTGCTAATGGTTGACCTTCCTACTTTCCCATTTTAAGGTTGTTTATCTTTAAACTGGATTAGGACAAGACCTTCAAATAGTGGACTGACCTTGGTAGAGTAGGGCACATGGCCAGCCTAGCTCCCTCTTACTCTCAGTCTATTAACTGCTGGAGGGAGTCCCAGTTCTTGGCCCCTTCTTTTTCTCTCAAGTCTGGTTCAAGCAGACTCATCCCATGGTAGTCCCACGACAGGTCCTGAGGAGGAGAAGGCTGTATGTGTTGGGTGGGAATGAGTGCCTGGATGGCCTAATGGGTGGAGCAGAAGTCTTGAGTAGGTTTGTCGTGGCCCAATGTATTGCTGCATCCAAGGACTGAAAGAGTCTCCATTCCTTGTGCTTTGTATAGCAAGAGCAGGATAATGTCCTGTTATTTTAACTTCCCTTTGGGGTTGACATTGGGCTGGCATTCCTCTCCAGCAGAGAATCATGATTAGGACGGTCTTTAGCCCTTTGATTCAGAGTCTCAAAGTGTTAGTTATGCCTCCAAGGAGAAGATGGATGCTCTAGCTCTAGATTCCTCACCTGGCTGGAACCTTTGTAGATGTTAAGGAATGAACTGCCAAATCCTCTGAAGGTCAAGACTATCTATGACCCATGTCCCTTCAGCTTCAAACTCTTCTGCCTAGAGGAGTCAACAGCTGTGTCAAAGAAGACTGGGCCTTTAACTGGTATGTTGCAGGACTCAGAAGGTGGACCTCTCTTGGTCCTCCAGGCTAGACTGTAATGTCCTGCAAGTTGCAGCAAGACAGCATTATGGCAGCTTGTGCTTTCTGCTTTCAACTGGAGAACTGTTGTCTGAGGGGCTGTCCAGGGTCCTGACCTCACACCAGAACAAAGATGGCTTAAGGAGATCTGAGTCTTCCTCCCACCATCTTGTTTGAGCCATCACTTCTTCTGCAGTATGGAAATTGCTATGAGCCAGGACACACTTGCATAACAAATGAGAAGGGGGACACTTTCATAAAATTCACGCTCCATGCTGAGATCATTTACCTTGGTGAGCCCCAGGATATTGGTTGCAAACTGAAGAAATCATTCCATTTGCAGAACGGTGTTTGATCTAGTAAAAGGCTCTGCAGATGGAAGATAAGGTAATTATCTTCCTTATCTCTCCCCCCACCCATTTTCCATGTTGTTCTGGAGTGTCCCCAAAACTTCTGGAACAGATTTTTAAGAGGCATAAGAGGGAAGCAGAGGAGTTGGGAATTGATCAACATCTCCCTCCCGCAACAGATCAAAAGCCCTTCAGTTCATGGAATGGCCTTGGGCTTTCAAAGACATGCATTTATGCACTAAATATGCTCTTACAGGGAATATACTTTATGTTAGCAAAATTCTGTATGATGGATTTAGGAAAACAGTCACCCTGTGCTCTTCATACTTGAGAGCATACAATTTCCCAAGTGCTGTGAGTCCCTGAGCACAGCTGGCACATGAGCTCCTAGGGGAAGAGGGCCTGGCTCATCTGCTGTACTTTGTCCAGATTCTTTAATGCCACATTGCTTTGTATCGCACTGTATCCTAGGTGCACTTGGCTAGTCATTCAGAAAAAAAGGAGAAAGTTAATCCATGTGGATTGGACATCAGCACTTTTTCCTGTTGCGATCAGATTATTTTGGAAAGTTTAGTTGGCGATTTGTGGTGGGAGGCAAGCAGTTAGTAGTATCATGCCAGACCTCTTGGTAAAATTATCTCTTAAATTTTTGGCTCACCTCTATGATGCCTCTGGGTAAAGACTCATTCACCAGTCCTGTCCACAACCAGTTTAAAATAGCTAGTGGTCTCATTGATTGGGATTCTTCTGGAGATCTTGAAAGAAGCAACAAAGGTCTTTTGTAATCACCAGTCAACTCTTTGAGGCTTAGTAAGCTGCTAGATCCAGTGCAGTTCTACCTTTCTTCCTACTCCATAGAGGGGAGAAGGAGCAAAGGGAACACAGTGAGAAATAAATGTCATTTTGCAGTCTTGTCTGGGATATACAACCAGAAAGCCCATTTCCTAAATAGTTCACCAAGTACAGGCGCGGTTGGATTACAACTTCCATTATTCCTGGCCACTGGCTATGCTGGCTGGGTCTGATGGGAGATGGATTCCTACAACCTTCTCCTACTGGTCCACTTCTAGGACATACATCCTGCCAGTACTGTCCCTAAAGGGTGTTGTTTCATGGCCCCGGTCAAACTCAGAGGCAGGGAGATCTGCCACACACCCAGGTAAACTGATAGGCCCACAATACTAATATATGCCTCCTACTGCTGTAGGTGTCAACCTGATATCTTGGCTGGGATGGTTGATCAGCCAGAAGTCAGGCTACCTAAGAGCTAGATCCTTGCTATACGCTCTGTCATGTGCTGTGGGCTGTAACCCATAAATTGTGATGCTGTGACCCTAGCCTACATGTACCCACCCCCACTTCATGCTGCTGACACAATGTTATGAAGTGGGATAGGCAACATGGTGCCCTCCAGATGTTGTTGGGCTCCATGATCCGCAGAGAACATGGTCAATGGTTGAGGAAGATGGGAGCTGTTCTGCAGTCTAACATCTGGAAGGCACCATGTTGGCTACCTCTGCTATGCATTCCCGAGCAATTAGAAAAATGGGACAGACTGCAAAAAAAGTAAAAAGGTGCACATTTCCACAAATCTCTCTATTAGTTATCTGTTTGTCACACCAAAGTGTTTCTATTTTAATATATTTTATTACTTTCCAATAGCAGGAACAGAGGCATGAACATAAACATTATCAACATTATCCAAACAACTGGTTTCCCCCCTTCCATCCCTTTCCCCAGAACAGAAGATTAATGTGTCAAATTTTACCAGAACCCTTATACACATAGTTGGTGGGTGCATCAGGGTGTTCATTTGAGTATTTTATAAAAGTGTCATATTTCAACAAAATCACCCAGATCATGTGCTTTCTTAGTTTCTCAGCACTTGTCCATATATTCTGTTTCTATTGTGTGATGCATAGATGACCAAATTATTTCCTGTTTTTTTTCTATAAGTAATCATGCTGCTACCAGGAAAAAAAGTGGTAAGTTGCTTGTATAATAATTTAAGATGGGTTTCTTAAAAATTGTTAATAGACATATGCATGGGTTGCATTGAACATCCTGGTTCATACCAAAGCGTTTCTAAACAGCAACCATCATTTTCTGATTTGGGAGCTATGTAGAAAGCTCCTTGTCTAAATGATGGTCATCAATTACACAATGGGCTTTGTATGCTGTTAAGCAAGTTGTTGATGGGGTTAATGGTATAAGGCCTCCAGATTATGAATAGATCTTTGAAGCAAGTAAACAGCAGCTCCCACACAATAGAATCCATTTTACTGCCAGGTGACTTACTCCTAAGGTCAATTATTCTCATTAAATAGCTGTGTAAATTTGATGAACTCCATAAAAAAGAAAAGTTCCTTTCACACACCAAAGTGATGAAAAAAACAAACATGTTTCAATGCCCATTTAACTGAAATAATCACACAGGCTTTGGACTACAATTCCACCAACCCCAACCATCATGCTGTGTTGATGGAAATCATAATCCAAAATATCAAGAGGGCACCAGGTTGGTGAGGCAGCTGTAATGTTTCCTTTTGCAACCCCTAGATGATGTGTCAGATAAAATACTGAGGAATCAAATCCACTACATTGAATGCAGCACAGATTACAGCCCTTAATTCTAATTGGTCAAACAGCACTGAAATGTTCAAAGCTGCTGTGCAAGGTTACCTTGGATAACTTTGTTAAGATGTGGATTAAACTACCAGCATCTTAGTTTCTAATTCCTACCTGTAGCCTATTACTATGGGATAGGAGTGTCTTGTGGCCTTGAGTTTGTTTATTTACTTAGCTCTCTTGCGAGATAGAAAGGTGCTATTACCAACATTAAACAGATGGGAAAACGAGGAACACAAAGACTCAAGTACTTGCCCAAGGTCACACAACAGCAAAGCAGTCCATGTTGATTTTATTTATTTATTTCTGCAGCTTAGTCTTCTGATAACTAGAGATTGCTCAGTGCTCATGGTGTCATCTGACAATAAAGACTGGATGCCACAGTGACAGAGATGAGCCGTACTTCAATCAAATGATAAAAGGAAAAGAGAGAAAGCCACCTGGCTCCACCCCAAATTGTACTATTTGTTTTTATTAATTATTATTTATAAAATAATTTTATTTATTAAAATTGGGACACGGGTGGCACTTTGGTCTAAACCATTGAACCTCTTGGGCTTGCTGATCAGAAGATTGGTGGTTTGAATCCCCGTGACGGGGTGAGCTCCCATTGTTCTGTCCCAGCTCCTGCCAACCTAGCAGTTTGAAAGCATGCCAGTACAAGTAGATAAATAGGTACTGTTGTGGCGGGAAAGGAAACGGTATTTTCGTGCGATCTGGCTTCCGTCACAGTGTTCCATTGCGCCAGAAGTGGTTTAATCATGCTGGCCACATGACCCGGAAAGCTGTCTGTGGACAAGTGCCAGCTCACACGCATAAGAGAAACTTCTAAAAGCCTCTCAATGCCCATTTTTTCCTGCTCTCCAGGATTATTTAGGGGAAGTCATGAGCTTCAAAAGTTCCTTGGTGCATGCACAGCTGATAATGAGAATGAGGATACCTCTCAAGAAAGCCTATCAGTCAGTGTATCTGCTTCCCTTTTTCTGGTGTCTTTCCCAGTGAAGAACTTAATCAACAGTGGAAGGAAGCACGTCTCTCTCGGTCTCCCTGGATTCAGACCAGGTTACGAGGCTGCTGGGGAATGCAGAATAGGTGGAGCTGAGTTCCCTCAGAGTGGAGCATCCTCTCACAGCCTATCATGAGGCAAGCCAACCTGGATTGTGACATGGGATGAATACTTAGCCTGCTCCCACCCATCACCACAAACACAATTTCACCAGAAGATATAGGCTGCTCTCAGCAAAGCTTGTGACAGCTTGACCCTGCTGCCCCAGGACACTCATCTCAGGATTTCCTATAGTCCAAAGGAGTTGCCTGTGTCCTCTTCTCCTTGGACTTCTTGGTGAGTGAAAACTATATTAATTTATCTTTAATTAAATAAACTAATGAACAGAAGGCAAATGGGCTCAACGTTGTTTATGGCTTCCTAGCCCTTCTGTGTCTTCCTCATGTTATTTGAAGATGACCCTGTTTTAAGAGATCAGACCACAATCACTCTGAAGTCCTGAAGAATTGAGTGACTGGGTCAAGTGAACACGCACAGGAAATGTATTTCAGCAATCTTTGTCATAAATATCTACTTGCTCTTGAGCTGTAGAGAGAAGTTGTTTAATTTTAGAAAAAATCATCTCAGATGAGGAAGACAAGCTTCCTTGTTGCTATTTCTGTTTTGACTCTGTCAGGTTCTCTTTTGTCTCTCTTGTTAGCCTCTTAAAACAATTTCTCATTTGATTTATTTAGATCCCATTTATTTTCTAATATGGGCAAGATGTGTCCACTAGCAAAAAAAACCATGTATGATGCTGACATAGCAATGTGTGTCAAGAGTGGCAGGACTAATGCAATTGAACAGATGAGGAGACAAAATTTGTACTTCAGTGATTTTTACGACACGAAACACCAACATTTGTGCTTTGTTTTATTTTTCTGGTCTGTCTGCTTGGCATAATAACTGGGATAAGAAAAACAACGTCATTGCAAATATATTGCCCTGTTCTTGGACAACAAGGATATATTCTCTTTACTTTATGTGTTACTTTTACTGGACTGGTTACATTCCTGAAACTCAAGTTGTCCACTGTAAGTTATTTCACTTATTACGCAAAGGTAAACACAAGTTTGCCAGCGAGTACACTCTCAACAGGGAGCTATAGATAAGCGTGACTCCATGGTGAATGTAACTGTGCAATATATGTGTTTTAAAATACTTGCCAAAGTTAAGCATGCAAAATCCCATTGATTTCAGTGGAGGTGCTAAGCACATGCTTAGATCTCTGTCACTGAAATCAATAGGATTGAAAAATATTTAACCTCGCCTCAGTTGTGCCTTTGGTTGACACATTCTCACTTTGCAATTCTAACTGTCAGCCCAAAAGTACGGTATAATGTATGAAATGGCCCCAGAGGTGGTTGATATAAGAACAAGCATTGTGGCTCAGAAGATGGGTAAAATCTTTTTGGCTATGTTGGGAAATGAAATGAAGGAGTTTATTGTATGTAGGCTGCACCGCATCCGTTGCACTAGGGGTGAGACACAGAACAGATTTTCAGAACAGGGATGAGTCATAATGAAATTTAAAAGGGAAGTGGGAGGTTGGGTGAGGGAGGGTTTGGTGGGTGGGAGAGTTTGGTAAGTAGGTGGATAGATGAGCCAGGAATTATTCTGTGCTTCAGATTTAAATACTCATCTCTGCTTTAAGAAATGCATTATGAAGCCCCAACCCTCATACCTGGGCTTGAGTCCAGCAGACTTTCCTGGCATCTCTGAAAATGATCAACTCTTTGAGATTTGACAAGCTTTATCATACATTCTGTAGCTTCCAAAGTGATTGAACATCGCTAATCATTACAATGCTGCCTGTCTGAGCAATTTGTAGTGTGGGGACCAAATAGAAGGAGAAAAGACAAGCCAGTTATCACACAGTGATGTCATTTTATGATCTGGTGTCTCAGAAGAGCCTAGGAGAGTGGGGATTTTTTGAGGTTTCAACAGGCTGAGACATTTATTACAGGATCTTTAGATAACCTATCTTGATGGGGTGTTCCAACAGAGGAAGCTCAAGAGATCATGAGTTTTTATTGGTGGAGTTACCAAATAATCGTTCCATGGTAGGGTTTGTCAGTTTGCTTTTTTTATTGACTGGGTGATAACTTCTGATTATGGAACTCCTAGATTTCCTACATTTGACAAAGGGCAGAAACAAGTGTCCTTGGGCCTTGGCCATTAGAGGTGGAGTGTACAAGGGTCTGAAGAACATGTCTCAGTCTTTGCTGAGTTTTGTGGGGGTGGAGTGACAAAGGTACAATTCATTCCACCATGAGGGCAGCTCTTAAGTAAAAGGAAGCTGCCTCCCCTTGGATGCACATGGATTGGTTTCATAGACCACAATTTTCTTTATGGGTTTGTGTTCATGGTTTGAAAGGTGTCTTTGAGTTGACCTAGTCTACCACCACCACCATCTGGCTCAATGGCATTGTTCAAAATGAAAAACTAGCACATGCCTCCCATACTTTGAATTATTTTGTAAAGTTTGTGTTGAACTTCATTAATGGTTTACCCTCTTTTTTTCCTGATTTGTTTCTGCATATTGTTATATTGATGGAAATGTTATTTAAATGTTATCTTCTAATGTTTTCTTATTGTCATGTCATGAGCCACTGTAAGCTCATCTGCATTGTTGGAGAAGTTACATACAAATATTAAATCACATCAGCACCAACTATAGCCATTCACACATCCACAGAGCCTCTTGGGCTTGCTGATCAAGTGGTCGGCAGTTCGAATCCCCGTGACAGGGTGAGTTCCCACTGCTCTGTCCCAGCTTCTGCCAACCTAGCAGTTCAAAAGCACCCCAGTGCAAGTAGATAAAAAGGTACCACTGCCATGGGAAGGTAAACGGCATTTCTGTGCACTCTGGTTTCCGTCATGGTGTCCCGTTGCTCCAGAAGCAGTTTAGTCATGCTGGCCACATGACCCGGAAAGCTGTCTGTGGACAAATGCCAGCTCCCTCAGCCTAAAAAGCAAGATGAGTACTGCAACCTCATAGTCGCCTTTGACTGGACTTAACCGTCCTTCGGACAATGTGTAGGAGAGGAATGGTCAGGTCTGCTCTAATTCTTACATCCCACAGAGGGAGATGGAGTTAAGGAAGCCAAATTGAGTAATGTGCCTCTTCCATCCTAGAGGCAGAGCTACATTCTGGGGTATCTCACAGGTTGTACACTAGCAGAACAATCCAAATGTTCAGTGCTACCTGCTGGTCCTCTCCTGCATCCCATCCCATGTCCCCCAAGTGTGCCTGTAAGGGTGGCAGGACCAAGAGAAAGGCCTGTCCTGAAGATCTCAAAACCCAAACCCAACTACTGTCCTTCAGATAGCTTGGCCTAAGCTGTGTAGGGCTTTATAGGTCATAACCAGCACCTAACAATTCCACCAGAGTTCATCATTTTAAGCAGGTACTCCTAATTCCTGGATGTGTAACTGTGCCTATTCCTGGATCTTGATTATAGCCCTGGTGCATGGCTACACTGCACAGCTGTATAGCCAGAGCCATTTCCAGCTTGGCTTTAAAAATCACAGAACCGCAAAGCACTTAAATATAAGAACTTTATGGCACCACAGTCATATGTTGGGTGGGTTGCCCATTTCAATACATGCTTTCATTTGGCTGGTTTGCAAGGGAAATGAGACGACAACAGCATTTAAATCCGTCCGTTTGTTCCTCTTTGGGTAGGTGGCAGGGTACTAGGCAGCAGCTGAGGTGTGTGGGTGTTTGAAATAGTAGTTGACAATTTATTGGTAGCCAACAGGGTTTTTCAAAAGTTGCAGTGGGGGGAGCAATCACATACCATAGCACGGAACTAAATATATGTTAGCATTATCTAAAACTCAGCCAGTGTTAAATAGCTTTGCCTACTTTTCTTATCGAAAAGCAGACTGGGTGGCCTTGATCATGGGCTTCAGGCACCTACAGAAGAGAAAGGTGTTTGCATTCAGAAGCACCTTATAGCAGGTAAAGGCATAATGAGATTCGGTGGTTAGAATATTAAGCTAAGCATAATTCGGGCTCCAACATAATGTAGGTCTTCTGATAGTTGCCATGATTTACCTTAGACATCTCCTTGAGTGTTATTGGTTGCACTTCCTCTGCCCGTTAGTCCTATAGTGCTGGATCCAGGCTGAATGTCACAACTTGTCTGAATGTTTCAGTATTTGTGGCTGGAGAGTTTAATGCTTATCAGGAAACCTTAATTGGGATACTTTGGCAATTCTATGATATATGAAGAGGAAGCTTTGAAGTTAGGGCTTTATAGGGCCTGGTAAGCTAAGTGGCTTTGGGATCAGCTGGCTGGCTGGCAGGGGTGCCAATTTGAATAAAATATTGGGGTTGCCCGGGTAAGTCCCGCCCTGCATAATCGATTGCATGGTGTGGTGTGCACACACCATTTGAATGGCAATGGCCATCAGTTTGGGGGGCCCTGGCTTCCTCAGATATTTTATTGGGAGAGTCAAAGGGACTTTGGCCCCTGATAATTGGCTCCTAAGATAGGCAGGTAGGTATTGCAGCCTAAGTGGCACCCTTGCCACCCAGAGATCAGTCTACCAGTAGAAATAGAACACTGGTGGAGATGGAGATAAAGTATCAAACTTCTTCTAAGGACCTTAGCTTGAGACAGACGTGCCCCTTGGCACTTTATGCATATAAGGTTCTTGTTGTTTATGTTAGGTGGCAGGGTCCCATGAGAGGCCAGTGACTATCCACAAAGTTTGGATTTGAAGAAAGGAGCTAAATTTCAAAGTCAGGAGGGCTCTGACTTCCCCATCAAGCTTGAGCTGTAGTCCGTCTTACATTTCAAAACTAAGCACCGACTCAGTAGAACACCATTACTGTTGCATAAAACCCCTTAGTTCCCCAATCCCATTCTTGTGGCTTAACCAAACTTCCTCCTGTGTTTTGGCAGGCTCTGCAAGCAGATTGGTTGTGCAGATAAACATTCTCGTTCCTTGTGTAAACAAGGGCATTTTCATAAATTTGCAGAATGAAAATGTTAATAAGCGCCATCAACATTTCTTGCCTGGAACGGCTTGAAGGTTACGAGCAATGTTGATACAAGGCCAGAAAAACCAGCGGCAGAGAGGCACGAAAGCAGTTAGCAATCAGTAATGGATGATCGAGGAGGGGTAAATAATTAAAGCGAATTCCGACAAATGCAGAAAGATGTACAGAGAGCATTCAAAATGCTAACAGATGACAGACAGCTGAATGCCGACAAATGAATTGTAATTACGACTTTGACAAGCTTTTATGGCATAAGACTACTCTTTGTTCCTGATAAAATATGATAAGTAAAGAAATTGGGTCCCCCCCCCCCCCGAAAAGTCAGGAGGCAAGCCATTCTGTACCATTAATGAATGATGTGAATAGCAGGGGGAAGAATTTGTTTTTAACAAGAAGACTAATGAGTGCATTTAACTTTTTCTCTCTGTTTTAAAGGCAAATCAGTACATTTAACAATAGGTCAGTTGTATTGGGTTGTATGCTTCACAAAATATGGGTGTTGAGACTTCGGTATGAAAGAAAAGAGAGTTCTTAAGCTGGAGATTTATTTTGCTTTTTAAACTCATGTTTGCCTAGTTGTTAGCCACAACCAGAAATTGCAGAGTTCAATTTTGTATGTTATTGCTTTGTTTCTGTAGTAAAAGCATCCTTACACAAAACAGAGCTTCTGCTTTTCATTCTTTGCATTTTTGTATATTTGAGAAATGATGGTATGTACTTTCCATTCAAACCAGACCAATTTTATTCAGATTTTACCATACCTTGTAAGTCATTAACTCTAAATAACTATGTTTCAGAAAGGAACTCCCCCCCCCCCGACTTTTGTGTTCTTTTTCCATTTTAAAAACCTCATCAACAGGGAAGACCATCAAAAGAGAACCTTCTACCACTTTTTTTTAAAACTGCTTAGTGCCAAGATTCACATTAGGAAGGGCATGTATAAGAAATGGAAGAAAGGGAAAATCACAAAGCTTGGAATGAGCTCAGGCTTGCAAGGGAGGTTAAAAATAATAATAAAGGTTTCTTTGCTATGTTTGAAATGAGAAGAACAAGAAAATAGTAGGTCCTCTATGTGGAGAAGTGTGATTGGGTGATATGGAGCGTAAGCTACTTTAAATGAATTCAAATATCCAGAGCATGAGGAGCTCTAAGGGTTCTAAAGGATTCTAAAGAACCTAAGGGTTCTAAAGGAGCTTTTGGATTTAATCTCAGAGCCTATGCCTAGAATCTTTAAAAATTACTGGAGAAGAAGTGTGGTCCATGCAGACTGAAGGCGGGCAAATGCTGTCCCCAATCTTCAAAGGGGGGGGGGAGAGAGAAGACCCCGGTAATGATTGGCTAGTCAGCTTGATGTTGGTACCAGGAAAAGTCATAGAACAGACAGCCTGTGAGTAATTAGAAAAGGTTGTCGTGATAACAAAGACCCAGCATGGATTTCTCAAAAACAAGTCATGTCTATCTAATCTTATCCCCCCCCCCTTTTTTTATTGATAGAGTTACAAGCTTGGTGGATCAGGGGAATGCTGTGGATGTAGTGTATCTCAATTTCTGTAAGGCTTTTGACAAAGTCCACCATGATGGGAGGGTTAGCTAATGTAGAAGACAGAATCAGAATTGAAGATAATGTTAACAGATTGGCGAACTGGGCCCAAGCTAACAAAATGAATTTCAGTTGGGTTCTACACTTAGGATGAAAGAACCTGTTGCACAAATATAAGATGGAGGACACCTGGCTTACAGGTGAAAAGGATCTAGGGTTTAACAGTGTGTCAGTGAGTCAACAGTGTGATGCAGCAGCAAAAAAAATCAAAAAAAAAATCTAGTGCTATTCTAGGCTGAATCAACTGAAGTATTGTATCCAGATCAAGGGAAGTAACAGTCTTGCTCTATTCTGCCTTGGTCAGACCATATCTGGAGTACTGTGTCCACTTCTGGGCACCACAATTTAAGAAGGATATTGACAAGCTGAAATGTGTGCACAGGAGGGTGACCAAGACTTATGAATAATGGTTGAAAGAGGTGGGTATGTTTAGCCTGGAAAAGAAGAGACTGAGAGGAGATATGATAGACATTTTCAAATATCTAAAGAGCTGTCACATGGAAGATGGAGCAAGCTTGTTTTCTCCTGCTCTGGAGGGTAGGACTCGAACCAATCGATTCAAGTTACAAAAAAGATTTGACAAAGTCATATAAATGACAATATCTTCAATCCAGTTAGGATTCTTAATGCCAAATTGAGCAAAGTCATGCTTTGGTCCACCATTTTGATTCAGAATAGCAACCAGCATCCAAACAAAGAAAAAGATTGATGCCTGCCCTTTGGGAATGTTCATGTCATGTTGGGCAATGGAATCTTCAGAGGCATCTAAATTGGCACAGGTTGGAACTATAACATGAAAAATCAGGCAAAGTCACACTGAAGTCATGTTTCAGTCCACCATCTTGATTCAAAATGGCAGCTGGCATCCCTCTGTTGATGGAAACTGCTTCCCCCACCTCAGAAACTCTCATGCCAAGTTTGTAATCCACACAATTTGTACCCATCATGCCAAATATTGGGCAAAGTCACACCAAAGTCACATATGGGACTGCCAAATGACATCCGGCTTCCCAACAGCAATGAAAACAGACACCTGCACCTCACGAACTCTCATGCCAAGTTTGATGATGATAACTCAAGTGGTGACTGAACCTGTTGAAAACAAATGAACAACTCATTTCCCAAAATATATAGTAGATTTGGAGTGAGTTGCAGATAGATGTGAGATATCAACACGCAGGATATATCACATCAGGGTTTGGGAGAATAATGATATCCAAGAATAACAGTTTGTAGATGTACAAATTGCCTAGCTCTTGAAAGCCATCATGCATCAAACACATTGCAGACGTACCCATTAGAGTTATCAGGGATACAGCGCTAATCCTGCTGGTTACTAATAAATTGACAGTGTTTGAAAAAAGCAAAGGTCCTGACTTCCTTTGTCTCCTCAGCCTGGTCCTCGGACCCTTGTCAGCATAAAAGAGTCCACAAGAAGAGTGTCCTTGCAGAGTATTTTCTGCTTTTATTCTTAAAAAGTCTTTATCTGCAAAACGACCGACCAACTGTACACACATCAACAATACCAGCTTTCACCAACCAACCCACACACACGCACAACACTAACATTGACCACTCTATATATACAGGTACAATTAGGTGAAAGGTTGCATGAGTAATTGTAGGCCGCTGACTCATGCTGACTTAGTTCTTTTAGCATTAAAGAAACAGCAGCCAATTTTTAGCCATGACATAAATCCTGTGTGGCTACAGACAAAAGTGCATAGTCCAAACCTAGGCTAGAGTGACATCAAACACCAAGCACAACATCACCCAAGAGGACTGAGGGATAGAAGACGTTCATGAGTCAGTTGAGTTGGACAGCAGTGCACATCCCTCTGTGCCTGAAGGCAGCGTGAAATGAACTCCATGCGGGTTTTGTAGCTAAAAAACCTATTTTGCAACAGGCCTAGCTAGCAGCCCATCCCTGAGTTGAATAACTGTTGCCACCATCCGCATGAGTCAAACTGTTAAATGTGTGAGTCAATTCTAAAGGAAAGGGGGGGGGACGCTTCCTTTCTCTCTCATGATTGTAGCCTGACTCAAAGACACATATTAAATGCTCTGAATCCTTGTATCTCTTCAGGGAGGACTTGACAGATTCTTTCAAACCCCCAAAGAAAAAGTGCAGTTAAAACCTCTTCACTGTCTTTCTGCCTGAGGCATAAGAAGGAAAGAGGCATTCGTGGTTTATACAAAAAGGTGCAACTGTCCTAGGGATATGTGACAGATCTTGATGGCCAATCAGCTTGGAACTACAGTGTGTGTGTGTGTATCCTTCTAAATAAATCCACAGCTAAGAGCTTCAAGGGTTCCCAGCTGGAAGACAGGTACTATAAATTGAAAACAAATAGGAACTTAAGTGATCAGCAAACCCTGGAGATATTGATCTGAAATAGATCCTGGCAAAGGCACCAGTTTCTGAAAAAGATTAAGGGGGCCCAATGCGGCATCCTGATGTCACATGCGTGATGTAGCAAGGAACCAGGGGGTCAGTGGCGTAGCGTGGGTTGTCAGCACCCGGGGCAAGGCAAGTAATTTGCGCCCCCTAACCCATGGATTTGCGCCCCCTAACCCGTGGATTTGCGCCCCCTAACCTGTGGATTTGCCCTAACCCCAGATGTTGCGCCCGGTGCGCCCGGCCCCCCCTGCACCCCCCCACGCTACGCCACTGCAGGGGTGGAGCCGAACACAGTGGCAGCATGGTCCCATGGTCCCTGTCATGCAAGGGAAAGACGGGGAAAGCTGCCCCTAGCCAGTCACTGCAGCAGCAGCAGGAGGAGAAGGAGGAGCTACCAACCATTGAGTCATGCCATGCCCCACTCAGCTCCAGTATTGCCTGCTTCTCCTATTCCTCCCCCTTGTAGCGGGATGAGAAGCAGCTGCTGGCAACCAAAAGCCATTCTGCGCCCAGCTCCGCATTCACCCTCTCCACCCTCTGAACATTGGGCGGGTGGCCCCTAGCAGTCGGTGCCTATTGATCCTGCCTTTCATTGGTTCAGGTGATTCAGGAAGGGGTGTGGCCTTGGAAAACTTAGATTGATAGCACTGTTCTGAACAAGCCATTTGACGCAGCTATCCAGAAAAGTATAGAACAAATCTTTCTGTTGCCATGAGCTGCTTACCTGACACACGTTCTTGAGCCAAGAACAGCAAAGTCTGGACGAAAGGGAAAAAACTGAAATCTCATTTGCTCTCATCTAGCCTAACCTTGCTGAAGCTCGCTCTTAAGATTGCACATCCTTTGGGAAGATTTTGCAAGTGTGCTTATATACACATCAGATGGGTCTTCTCAATATGCTGAAAGACTAATAAAATCCAGAGTCTTTCACAATGCTTGTAAAGAATGAGTACAATGATATGAAAAAGGTGACTCCTATCAATGTCAATGTAATCTCTATACAACATCAACATGAAAACTAGCCTCATACCTTTCAAATGTTTTTTTAGAGCTCACACTTCATTAAACTAACTCTTCCCCATCTTTCTGCCATCAGAGATAAGTTTCTTGAATGGATGATGAATGTTTCAGTGACTCAGCATATCTGGACATAGTTTTCCAACACCAAAAGCTCTCCCTGGAGAGAAAGAAATCACAGGCTTTGCTTTATACGAATTAAACCTACAGGAAAATTAAAACAATGGACTAGCTGAGCCCATTTTTCTCCAACTAATTAGAAAAGTTTTATCTGTATTAATCTCTCATTCTACCTTTCATTGCACACAATTCTTACGAAACTCGGTTTACCAACTAACCAGTAAAAATGACCTCTCTCCTAACTTTCAGCAATTAGCAAATGAACCTTTTTGTGGCATTGGGATAAGAAGATTAATACCTGAGCATGTCAGGGCAACAGGGTCATGTTTAGGGAAGCTTTTAATGTTTGATGGATTACTGTATTTTAATATTTTGTTGGAAGCTGCCCAGAGTGGCTGGGCGGGGTATAAATAATAATAATAATAATAATAATAATAATAATAATAATAATAATAATAATTATTATTATTGGCACAGTAGCAGAGGATAGTAAAAAAAGTTGGCAACCTTATATACAATCTCCACTTAGGTAAAGGTAAAGGGACCCTTGACCATTACGTCCAGTCGTGACCGACTCTGGGGTTGCGGTGCTCATCTCGCTTTATTGGCCGAGGGAGCCGGTGTTTGTCCGCAGACAGCTTCCGGGTCATGTGGCCAACATGACTAAGCTGCTTCTGGCGAACCAGAGCAGTGCACGGAAACGCCGTTTACCTTCCCGCCAGAGTGGTACCTATTTATCTACTTGCACTTTGCTGTGCTTTCGAACTGCTAGGTTGGCAGGAGCAGGGACCGAGCAACAGGAGCTCACCCCGTTGCGGGGATTCGAACCGCCGACCTTCTGATCAGCAAGTCCTAGGCTCTGTGGTTTAACCCACAGCACCACTTGTGACATTTGCTGCAACAATTTTGGGACATCAGGAGAATTTTGTGACACTTATCTCCACTTAAGGTAAAGGTAAAGGGTCCCCTGACCATTAGGTCCAGTCGTAGATGACTCTGGGGTTGCGGTGCTCATCTCGCTTTATTGGAGGAAGGGAGCTGGCGTACAGCTTCCGGGTCATGTGGCCAGCATGACTAAGCCGCTTCTGGTGAACCAGAGCAGTGCACGGAAACGCCGTTTACCTTCCCACCAGAGTGGTACCTATTTATCTACTTGCACTTTGATGTGCTTTCGAACACTAAATAATGTGATACGGGTCTGGATCTGAAATCTCAGTTCTGTCATTTGCAAAGTTACGATAAAATTAAGCTTATAACACGAACTTTATTTATGATACTTATATCCCACCTTCCCCTCAAAGAACTCAATGCGGTGTGCATAGTTCTCTCCCACTCAATTTTATCCTCACAACAATCCTGTGAGGTAGGTTAGAGTGAGAGACAGGGACAGGCCCCAGGTCACCTGGGGAGCTTCATAGCCAAGTGGGAACTGGAATCCTGGTCTTCCAGTTCTCAGTTCAACACACTAACAGCTACACCACATTGGCTTTGTAGTTTTCATCTAAAACGAAGACTTGCTCTCTTAATTTTTTTCTGCTTTCAAAAATTAATTGCTAAGCCCACAGACTATGTTTTCTTACATGAAAACTGGATTTGGTAGAATTGAAGCCAGGTTTTTTTGTGAATTCGTAGGCAAAACTGAAATAGTTCCAAATGTTTCATAAGCACAAAATTCTCCTGATGTCCCAAAATTGTTGCAGCAATTTATCCATATGCAACATAGGTACCATCTGTTGAGACAATGTTGCTTGTTTTTATTTATTTATTTACATTTCATTGACCTTTCAAGAAAAGATTTGCGTTGCGCATAATGATACAGCAAAAGTTTAGCAGCACAATCCTGTGACTGTTTTACGAAAGAAGCAAGTTCCACTGTGTCCAATGGATACACAGTGTTCCCTGGCAAGTGTGTTTAGGGTTTTAGCCTAAAAGAATCATAGAACTGCAGAGTTGGAAGGGACCCTGAGGATCATCTAGTCCAGGCACAGGCAAACTCGGCCCTCCAGATGTTTTGGGACTGCAACTCCCATCATCCCTGACCACTGGTCCTGTTAGCTAGGGATGATGGGAGTTGTAGTCCCAAAACATCTGGAGGGCCGAGTTTGCCTATGCCTGATCTAGTCCAACCCACTGCAATGCAGGAATATGTAGCTATCCCATATAGGGATCAAACCTGCGACCTTGGTGTTATCAGCACCATGCTCTCGCCAACTGAGCTATGCAAATATACACTGGATCTCTCTCCCTTCCATTTGTGGAAGGGACACTCTAGATCCAACTCTTAGCTGTCAAAATCTTAGTCTGGATTAATAGGTATCAATGTGTGAGACGCACAGAAATCAATAGACTTCAGTTAAAACTTCATTGTGTCTGCTCTGAATTTGACTGCTCTTGAATATCATGCTAAGACTATAATTTGATACGTCCACTCAGAAGTAAACTCAGAAATAATTCAATGGGACTTACTCCCAGGTAGATGAATATAGGATTGCAGCCTTCCTTTCCTTTACATCTCCTTTAAGAAACAGCAGCTTGGCTTGATTTTCTTGTTTGCCCATCTGCCTTAGAAGAACCGTTATTTCTATTTTAAATCCTTTCAAAAATAAAGGCATTTTCGCACATGACATGCAAAATGCCTTTGAGCCTCTCTTGTGCTATTTGTGTGCATGTGTGAATATTGTTAATACAGGATAGAAAGTGGGAGAGGTTTGGGTGTTGCTGTTTTTTTAAATTAAATGTACTGGAACCATTATAGGTTTTGCGTTAACGTTGCAGCTGGTGAAAAGAAGTTTTGGTGTCATGTGAAAAAAAAATCCTTAAAAACAAATAAAAATTAACATTGCCATGCTGAACTCTGTGGATTAAAACCTCTCCACCTTAAAACTGCTTAGCTGGATCAAGCATATTCTATATAGAGTGATACAAATACATCAAATAATCAGTTACTCCAAAGAAGTACTGAGAATCTGAGAGTCTTTTGCATTGGCCTTCCTTTGGTCACCCTGCTCCTCACCAGAGCGATGTGGGGGGGGGGGAGGAATTAAATTCTGTTTGCATTTGAAGGTGGAGTTACCTAATTGACGCTTTTCAAAACAATAGATGACCTGAAACAGTCATTGTTCAAAATTTGCACTTTTTTTGCAGTGCAGTTCTCCAGCCATGTAGTATCACATGTACAAATATGCATATGCTAGGGTAAAGCGTGCCTAAAAATGCATATATTCGTGAAAAATCATACTGCCCCAAAAAGCTTTATAGTAGGAAAATTGCTTTGCAAAAATGTTCGTATTAGAAGTTCACACAAAAATGCTGGTGGATGTTCATGCAGACCTTTAAAAAACAACAACCCAATAAATTGCAAACTGATGTGGAAGCACAGAAAACTAAAGTTAAGATTGGCAAAAAGAGAAATGGGGAGAAACGAATTGGCAGAAATGACCGGCAGAATCCGAGACCAGGGAGAAGAGTCGGTGGAAGAAGATTGGAAGAAATTTAAAGACTACTTACAGAAATATTGTAAAATTAATGAATGTTAGAATGATGTTGGATGAAAAGTTATGTGGTTTTTAGCTATAATGCTATAAGGAGTATGGGGGGAAAATGGACTATTAACAGACAAAAATTTAATGTTACATTATTTTAAGATTAAAGATTAGATAAACAAAGAGGGGAAGGATTTGCTGAACTAACAAATTGAGCTGGAATACAAAAAGGGAGGTGTGAGGAGGTCCGGGAAATAAGCAAATGAAAGAAAGTGATGGAAAGATGGAATTGTTTTTTATCTATTTTTACTTTGTATTTTTCTTTTTTCTTTTTTCATTTTGTAAAATTCTAATAAATATCTTTTTTAAAAGAGAGAGAGAGAGAGAGAGAGAGAGAGAGAGAGAGAGAGAGAGGAGAATGGAATTGGACAGATTTGCTGATCCCTCTGCACAAGCCAGCATTGAAACCTCCCTTTGTTGCTGCTCACTCCAACTGCTATCGACATGCCTCCAGTAACTTGGTTTCGATACACTCTGACACATTGTCCCCCAGGTGGTGCATAGGAGCAAACACACCTACACATCTGCAGGACATGTTGACCTCAAAGTTGCTCTCCCCATTTCATGTCATTGTTTTATTGGAAGGGCCCAGCTTGCAAAAAACAACAAGGGACAAGTGAAAGCTGGAAAATCATTGGCACACACTTTTGAGGTTTTAAAGATGAAAGGAAATTGGTGAGACTCCCACGATGTCTGCATCCCTTGGGAACAGACACCGAGAAATTGCCAAACATATGACTGGCCATAATTCTATCAAAAGCTATTTATAAAAAATAAAAATAAAAATGAAGGAAAGAAGGAAGAGCCTGTCAAGTGAAATAAATTGCAGCACCTGAAGGCATGGAGTGGACTGTTATTGGGTGATATCTTGGTAACTCTCCAGTTAAAAACATACCAGGCAATAAAAAACAGAAAAGCAAAAAGAAAGGTCTTTCAAGGAAAATCGATATGAGATATCCCATATATTGCAAGGACTGTCTGGTGGCTGCTAGGTGTGCCGTGCACTATACCACTTGATATATTTTTTTTAATCCCATAGGAGAAAAATTGCTTTCTGGAAAAAGAGGTATACTTTTGAGGATGTAAGATAAACAAGGAGGATGTTTGAAATGCAACAAGAAATATAAAGAAAATATATTGTATCTATTGGCTCTTTTTCTTCTTTTGCTGTGACACACACACACACACACACACACACACACACACACACACATATTTATGCTCTCTTGACAGTTTTTTCTCCTTTAATTCCAGCACCAGTAATTCATAAATATGTACTTTTCCTGCAATGCACACACATTTTATTTCATTTACCAAAATGGCATGAGGAATCTGCCTAATGAAGAATCCATCTAACAAAACGGAATGGGGAAACTTTGCTTCTCTGAAGTTTAACCAGAGCAAAGCACTTAATTTATGACCTAGTCCTATGCATGTTTCTTTAATAGGAAGTACATCTCACAGGTCTGCAACCTAAAAGCCTAAAGGCCAGTCCCATTTTGCCCAGTGGACCTTACTCCCAGGTAAAACTGCATAGGACTGACCGCAGTGTATGAGTAATAATGACAATGATGACAATAGCAGCAAAATTGTGAGGAATATGAGACTTAAATGTTACAGTGTTCTTGTACAGCATGCTTAAAAACTCTGCATGAATTATTACTATTGTTATAATTAATTTGACATCCATTCAAGTAAGTGCAAAGACTCATTGACTTCATGATATCATTATTTGCAGCCTCAAGAGAAATCCCATTATTTCTTCTTACACGTTGCTGCTTGTTAAGGCAGAAATATTACTACTGCATTTGGTCCAGTTTGGGTGGCAGGCCTCTCTGTTCTCCACTCATGTTATTTTATTTCAGTCTTTCCATTTTAGTGCAATAGAAATGCAGCCCTTATCCATTTGTTATTCACGGGCCACTGTTCCCCCCTGATCCTTCCATTTATTTACCAAGTTTATATTCTGCCCTTGATCCACAAAGAGCCCAGGACAGCAAATGTGTGTGTGTGTGTGTGTGTGTGCGTGTGTACAATTTGAAAACAACAATAAAGCAAAAACGTTCTAAAGATTAAAGCATTCTAAAAACAATTACAATTAAAAACATTTAAAAGTCAGTTTTAAAAATATTCTAAATGCAATTGCAATTAAAAATCTACTTCCATCCAATGGTCCCAGGAACAGTGTTCTTCAGCCACCAAATGCCTAGGTGAACAGGCATGTTTTCAAATTCCTCCTGAAAGTTAATAATGAGGGATACAGGCACACCACACTAGGGAGAGCATTCCACAACCAAGGAACCACCAACAGGACAGCCCCTGGTGTTGGACCACCAACAAGGTCTCACCATAGAGTCTGAGACAGTTGGCACTGGCAAAGTTGCTCAGTTAGGCCCTATAAGCTATGCATATATTTATTTCTTATTTTGCCTTCTGTGTTTCCTTGGATAGAATTAGGGAGCCACTTGCTGCAGTGCTGTGATAGGGAGGGAAAATACAATATTTTTCATCCCTATTACAGTGCTGATCTTGGAGAAACACTCCAACACCAGCACTGTAATAGGAATGAAACAGAGAAGTACTTCTTCCTGCTTTTCTGATCCTCGCTCAGACCTTCTAGCAACGCTTTCCTTGTCAGAGGGAGAAGCGGCACTTTTGAAATATAGGATGCTGCATGTGATTTTGGAAGAGGGTGGCAGGCCATTACAAATGGCTTCATGGGCCAGCATTGGCCCACCTCTGGCATAGGTATAGGCTGTTTATTTTTTTTTGGGGGGGGGGGGTTGCATATACAGTGGTACCTCGGGATGAGAATGGGATCTGTTCCGGAGCCCCATTCGCATCCCGAATGGAACGTAAGATGTGACAGTGTGTCTGTGCATGCGCGCGTTACATTTCACCGCTTCTGCGCATGCGCGTGACATCATTTTGACCGTCCGCGCATGCGTGAGTGGTGAAACCCAGAAGTAATGCACTCCATTACTTCTGGGTCGCCACGGAGCACAACCCAAAAGCGCTCAACCTGAAGCATATTTATCCCAAGGTATGACTGTACACAATTGCTTTCTGAATGGTTTGCAATCATAGACTAGAAGATCCATCTCAGAGCTACAGTTATCAGCTTCCAGCACCCAGAATAAACTACACTTCCCAGGATTCCTCAGGGGAAAGTGATATAAGGGGGCTTTAAATGCATGGTGGTTGATGTGACCTTTGTTCCAGTCCAATGAGGCTTTTGAAACTTTTTGGTGGTCGTAACATCCTAAAGCAGCCTTGGCATTTGTTCAAAATAAAAATGGCAGTCTAACTCAGCCATGCCTGCAACTGCAACCTACCTCATCCTCTGCTTAGCTTATTTTTCCAGGGTTTTTGTTTTTTTAATGGGGGGCGGGGTTGCTTGTTTATTTGGCTGGCAAATAACACCCTAAGAAAAGGCATAATCATTCCTGCTCCACTACACCACAGACTGCCTGCGTTTCTGTGTTCCCCATTCATGCTTGCAATAGAAAAATAAGAATAAAAATATTATGAAAAAATTCTACGCTGCGCTCTCTCTCTCTCTCTCTCTCTCTCTCTCTCTCTCTCTCTTAAAGGCAGCGTTTAAGGGCTAAGCAATCAAACGATACCCAAGATTAATATTTCAGAGGAGGGGAAAATAAATCAACCTAAACGAAAGGAGGAGAGGGGCGGGGCGGGAGTTTTGGGTAGGTGGTTAAACGCTGGCGAGCCCGGGCTTGCCGGCTTTCCAGCTCGGCGCTGCAAGATGCGCCGAGCTCCGCCTGTGCTATACTGCCACCTTGTCTAAACGCGGGGATTTGCACCGCAACGGTACAAAGCACGTTACGGGCGCCGCTCGCCTCCTGCACTTCTTCTCGAATAGCTATAGGTAGTTAAATAGAAAATTTCCACAGCCCTTACAACTATGATCCGAATATTCTCAGGCGATCTGCCCGAGATCTCTGCTTTGAAATCAAGGAAGCAGAGATGAGAGCATGTCAGGGACGGGCAACACCTCTCCGCTCCGTCCCAACAGGGTTTGATTATGGAGCTCTTTAGCAGGTCGCTTTGTGCAATCTGAATTGAAATGGGCCCAGGCGCACCAGGTCGCAGCGGCACGCCATCCAACAAAGCGCTTTACTTCGGCGCAGCTTCATTGTAGCTTCTGGTGCTTCCACGGAAGAAAGTGAGTTATTTGCACGCCCCAGTGCCCCCCTCCCCAATATATCTCTGCCATAGTTTTTGAGATACGCGGGGGAGAGAGAAAAGCGACCCCTCCCTCTCCTGCCTTTCCTTCGAGTTAACGCTCTGCGCGCGTCACTTCGGAAAGGCTGGAGGAAGAAATCGGGAGCTGCAGCCTGCGCGGAGGAGCTTACCGCTTGGATCTCTCGTTCTCCCTTTTAACTCCTTTTTATTCGGCGTTTGAGAGCAGGGAAGCTTTTAGGCACGAGTTCACGTATCTCTTTAGTGATGTGGCTATCAGCGTGCTGATGTTCCCTATGAACTCTCCGTTGCTCCACCGTAGCAGAGCCAGTACAAACATTAAAAGCGCATTTCCCTCGCCTCCAACAATCCCGGGAACTGTAGTTTGATAAAGGGTGCTGGGAATTGTGTAGCCCCGAGAGGTAAACTACGGTTCCCATGGTTCTTGGGCGGGGGGTGCTGTAAATATATGATGCGTATGCTGCTCTGATAAGTTAATTCTGCATTGAAGGGGGTTGGACTAGATGGCCCTTGGGGTGCCAGTTCTATGATTCTATGAACTATTGTGCCAGGAAGAGAGGGAGACCCAAGGCCTAATCCGCATTCGGAGTACATCCGGAGCAGGACTGGTTCTCTCTTCGACTTCTTCACTAAAGCCCCAACGCTGGATGAAAGAGGAAGGAGGCTCGTGGGGAGGGAGGAGGTTATCTTTGTATGCCTTCCCCACCCCCGTGCCTCAACAGAATACCTTTCCACAGTTGTAGAAGCGTACACACGTGCACGCTGTTAACGCACATTCTGCTTCTGCTTGCGGAGCCCCGAAGGCGAGGAGGTTGGAAAGGCTGGTGCCGGTTTGAGGTGTGCCGGGGGTTGGGGAAGAACTAAACAACTACAGGTTAAAGTCATGCCACACGCACGAAATCCAAGGATCAGAGGCGAAATCCCTCCGAAGTGGCTCCTAAATCCACGTATTGTTCACGGGAAATATTTTTTTTAAAAGGTCTGTAAGTGCAGAAAATAAAGATCCCAAGTAGAAACACTCCCCACCCGCCCCTATCCTCTCGAGTCCAGTGGCAGATTATGCCTGTTCTTTCTTTTCCAAACCCACCGCTTGAGACGAGACGAGGCGGCACGTTTGCAAAAGAGGCACGCAGCTGATCTCCCGAAGGATATCTCTCGTGTGTGTGTGTGTGTGTGTGTGTGTGTGTGTGTGTGTGTGTAAGTTTCCCCAGGCATGCAAGCATCTCACTTTCTCTCTCCAGACATTCTGTGCTGGGCCAGCCACAACAGAGCGACCTCTCTCTCTCCCTCTCTTGCTCTCACAGGCTCGGCTCTTCTTTCAGCGTCCCGCCCTCAAAGGGTTAAGCGGCCGCTGCCTGCCGCTCTTTGCTAGACGGCTGAGTTTCGAGGAAGGCGCTGTTTGAGGCAGGCGTCGCTGCGCGCTGCTGTTGCCGCTGCTCTTGCAGCCACCCGCTTGTGAAACCCGCCAGGCAGGCTCGCTTTGGGAAGACGGAGGGGCACGCATCTGGTGCATCGAGGATCTGCTTTGGGGAAAGAGGGGAGAAAGAAAGAGGGAGAGAGATTTGCGGGCCGGAGGCGGAGAAGAACGAGGCATTTGGTCATGCTCGGCTGTCTTTTGCATCTTGGCGCTCTGGGTTGAATGACCGGCTGGACAGCGGCTCCAGAAGATCCCTCCGCTGGGCGCTCTTCGGCGAGAGAAGCCTCTTCGGCGGCGGCGGTGGAAGCCGGAGATTATGAGGACGGCGAGCGTGGCTCTTGCCAGCTATGGAACAAAGCCAGACCTTGGCGGTGATCCTTAAATCAGTACAATGCAGGAATCGAGCGGCTGCCCTCGCCACCTTCCTGACCCAGTGGGGTTTGGGTGAGCTCCAGCGAGAGGAGAAACGCGGCGCACTCTCGTCAGGTAAAGCGAATTCTTTTTCCTCGCTGCCTTCGTGCTGCAGGCGCCACCATCTGAGATGGATGGATGGATGGGGAGAAAGAACTCGGGCCATTTCATTTGCCCAGGGTTCCAAGTTTCATTCGGGGGGGAACCAGAGAGGTGTGCAAGGTTAGATTCGGTATGACTCCGGAGCGAGCGAGGGAGAGAGAGGTGGAGGCTGTGGATTCTCTCTCCATAGGCAGGAAGAGTTGTGTATGCATGCGGGGGGGGGGGGGGCATAATAATGATAATGATAATAATAATAATAATATATCTGCGATCCTGAAAGTACCTACTCCAGAGTAGTCCCCTTCAAACCAATGACAGTTCGGTTTCTGCATGGCAGATTAAGTTTGGTGGTGCTAGTTCAAGTACACACACATTTTCTGGGTGAATTAATGACGGTGTCTCCTTTCCAGTGCCCACCATTCTCGCGCTAAAGGTCCACGTGGGTGGATTCTGATGGCTTCTGTAAATCAGGCCGTTCCGTGCCTTCAAGTTCAAGTTCTCAAGCCTTGATATAGTGACAATCGTGTGTGTGTGTGTGTGTGTGTGTGTGTGTGTGTGTGTGTAACGTTTCAAAACGGTGCCTCTGCTCCGCCGGTTCGTCTTTTGCGTCCGGAACCTGTGCGCCTTTACGCGCAAGGAAGCTCGGGCGAGTTCAACGGGACTTTACGTCCCTGACAAATCTGCACCAGATCGGGCTGCAAGAGTGAGGCGCAAGGGTTTAAGAAGAGCAGCGTCCTCCCTTCTCTCTCTCCCTCCCTGTGCAAAATAAAGATCCAGAATCAATCGGTTGGAGAGCTCTGAGTGGCTTATTCCCCCCGCTGCCTGCACTCCTTCCTTTTAGCGCCCCTCCCCATTTTAATCCAGATCTACTGCTGACGGAAACAAACCTCCTTTCTTCCCCCATCAGTCAATCACTGTCTGGCAAATGTCTTTCCTCCACCACCCCCTTTTCGCCTCCGCAGAAGAGGGGTGCGGGAGCGTTAGGGCTGGGTTAACTCCTTCGAGTCCGGACCCTCATTCATTCCGAGTTATCGGGATACCCTCCCGCACCGTCTTGATTTCGCCGAGACCCCCCCCCCCCCGCTTTCCTCTCCAGCGGCGATTCTGCTTTTGTGATAACAGTGCCAGCAGCACTGCGTGCCAGGCTCTCGTCAGCGCTTCCGTTTCAGAGACTGGCTGGATGCTCCTTCTGGCTTTCTTCTCCGGGGTCTGCGTACCAGCATTTTCATTTTTCGAAGGCATGGGGGCGGGGGCTGGACCCCTTTAGCGGGTTTAGGAGTTCCTCTGTCTTGGAAAAGTACATAGATTGCAGGCTGTGAACCCCGCGAGAGCCATGCCAGGAATGAACGTGCCATGATCCCCAACCTCACAGATGGGCTGTGAGAGAGAGGGACATATTTTTGGTCTGTGCCCAGGCTTTGATAACAGTGTGTCTCATTAGGAACATGGGAAGTTGCCTTAGTCCCGTAGCGTCTACAATGATTGGCATCAACTCTCCAGGGTTTTGGTCTCCTACAGCCTTGCCTGGAGATGCCGGGGATTGAACTCGCGATCTTCTGCGCGCAAAGCAGGCGCTCTGTCACTGGGCTACAGCCCTTCCCTCCTTGAGCTGATTCCATTTCTCCGTGTAACCTGGGCAATATCAGAGCCCTCTGCTTTGGAACAGCCATGCGTGCTGCCTTCCCTTGCCATATATGTACCCCTTTTCCTGCGTTTGGGGATGTGCCTTCGGAGGTAGCTTAGGCCGTGTCCAAAATGCCCAATGCGTCTGTATGCACCGCCAACACATCGCTGGGGATGGGTGGCTGAGGCATGGAGAGCGAGCGTGTGGCTTGTACGTATGATCGAAGGGAGAAGGGGAAAACGGAAATACCTCTAACTGGCTCTTAGCGTCAATAGGACGTTTCGCTCAAGGGAATTCTCAGTAGTTTGAGTCCAGGCCTTCTTCACTCCAGCGTCTGTACTTGGGTTTATTTAGTTTACACTTGATTGCTGTACACTTGATGGCTCTCTGCGGAGGGTGTGATCTGGCTTCGTGGAAAAGCCTCGCGCTTGAGGCCATGTGGGCTTTCTCCTCGTGGCGTTGGGTCTGTGGTGGCCCACTCACACCTTCAAGGCACCCTTTTGCGTTGCAGTCATCAGATGATGAGAAGGCAGGTGTGAAATCCTCCCTTTCCCTGCAGATGAACCAGGAATGAGTTCGCGACACTAGTGTCAATCCACTAGGCTCTTTAGCTCTAGAACCTCGAGTCCAGATGCTCGGAGGAGGGAAAACAAGTCAGCATGGAAAAAAGCAAAATCAGGAGTGATTTCAAACGCTTTTTAAAAAACTTCCCCCTCCTCCAAAAGAAGAATTTGTAGGATCCCTGAAATTGACAAATTTCACCGAGTTCCCTCCCTCCCTGGTGCTAAAAATTAATGTCAGAGACATGCAACCCGATAATGTATATTCATTTTTTACCAGCAAAGTCTTGCAGGTACAGCCACCTTTTTTTCTCCCTCCGCTCCATTTGTTTCCTAGCAAAGCTCTCAAAGAGTATAAAAACGATCAATTTCATTTTAGTCTGGTGAAAATGTGCCCTCCGTGCAGTAGCCGAAAATTTAAATAAAAGGGGTTTACTGGCTGCCCCTCTCGCGAATGTAGCATTTGGGGTTGGAGGTTATTTATTCAGTTATGAGGCAGAGACGTCTAGATTTCTTCTGTCCTTTAGAAAAGTCAAGATAACACAAAACAGATCTCTTCCTTCTCCGGGGATCGGCTGATGTATTTATTGATTTGATTTTGCCAGGTAAAAGTTCAAAGGTGGTGGTGGGGATCTCACCGTAGGCTGCAGACATTTGAAATAACACCGCTATGGTGAACATTCTGCCTCTTTCCTCCCTTCCCCATTCCTATTGACTACAATTAATTCATTTTATCCCAGCGAAGGGAGTTCCTTTCCCTGCAAGCGGGGCGCCTGCTCAGCGCAGGATAAAACCAAGTGGCTTTTTATTCTTAATGGTCGGGATCCTCAGGGGAAAAAAAAAGAGCCAGCAGAACTCAAATCCTGCCTGCCATGGAAGCCCTGCTGATGTTTTTGTCGGGGAGCCTCTATTGGGGCAATTAAAGCAGCTAATGACACGCGCGCCCGCCCGCACGTCCAGAGCCGAGCCGAGAAGTAGATCAGGCTGAGCGCCTAAGACGCCGCTTGGTGCTGTTTCCCGTATTCTATCTGATAGCTGCGCGCAAAAGGGGAGGAGGGCTAGAGACTCCTAATAAGAATCGAGGCAGAAGCGCCTCTTTGGCTAAAGAACTTGATGGTGAAGGGTGGGTTAAATAATTAAGGGGGGGGGGGAGAGAACCCGAGCCCGACTTTGCCTCTTGGAAAGCTTTCAGGCTGCAGCCCTGCCTTCCAAGCATTCTTTAAACTCGCCATGTGGGAGGAACTCCAGGAGAGAGAGAGAGAGATGGCTATCAACCCGAATTCATTACTGTAAACATCTCCCTGGGGTGTCAGGCGAGCAAAAGGGAGAGAGAGGAGAGGGAGAGAGGGGTGGGGGAGACAGAAAGGCTCGGCTGCCATTAGAGTCCGATCGGAGATCTCCTGACGCCCAGGATCAACCTGCCAGCGCGGCTGGACTTTCCGAGCCCAGAGGGGAAAGAGGCGCTCGAGCGCACACGCGCTCACGCGTGCACGTCTGCATGCGCCCGGCGCGCCCGGAGGCTTCTGGGGTGCTGCTAGCCTGCGCTTCCTCCTCGTGGGATCCTCTCTCTCCTGAGCTCGGAGGACCGAGGGGAGAAAGAAAAGAGAAAACCCAACCCCAGGCCAGGGGAAAACACCACCACCAACTGTTCTCTGCAGGCTGATTAGAGCTCGCTCCTCTCCCGGACATCTCTGTTGATTTCGAGTTTTTGGCGTCCCTCTCTGCCTTGTGTGTCCTCTCTCTCTCTCCTTGAGAGGTGGGGATCGGAGAGAGAGAGGAAGAGGTGTGTGCCTTTGCGCTTGCCTTCTCGGGGATGCTGGAGCCCCGGGCTGCGCGTTGGAGGCGAAAGGAGGAGGATGTTGCCGCTGCCTCGTAAGCGGGGAAGGCGGAAGAAAGTGCCGCGCTCGCTCCGCAGAGCAGAAGCAGCAGCAGGCGGCGGCCCCGGAGGCGAGCGCCGCCCGCAACCTGCGGGCGAGGGCAGCAGCAGGAGGCGGAGGACAACGACGACGACCCCACCGCGGCGAGGGGGCGATCCTACCGTTGCTGCTCTCCCAGCGCCTCGGACACCGTCGTTACTGCTGCTGCTGCTGCTGTGGCGGCGGCCGCCAAAGTTTGGGGGTCTTCGCTGGAGGGGGGCAGAGACTCCCCGGGGATTATGCACACCCGAGGACGACGCTTCAGGATCGGAGCCTGCAGGTACAGTCGGGCTCGCGTCCCTCTCTCAGGATTCCCCCCTACCCCGATTCAACGATTCTAACATTCCCCCCTTCCCAGAAGGAGGGAAGCCCCCCTGCCATTACAATCATCGCCCCCATAGTGCCAGATGCAGAAAGTTCGTGGCCTGGGATCCAGGTGTCGACGGGATGAGGGGCAAATGGCCAGCCGCCTGCTTAGGCTAGAGGGGTGGTGCGCGACTGACAGGGACACACGCGCAGGCATCCCCACTGGGAAATTTATCAATGGCTGTATGTGACAAGTGGAAAGGGAAAGATGCGATCGCTGTGCAGCAGCTTGTGTATTTCAGCCTGTGTGTGTGAGAGAGAGGATGAGAATCCAGATGAACGTAGAGGGCAGCTTTTTACTTTTTCTCCTTCATCCCCCACCTGACTCTTGACTGTTCCAAATGTGCCCTCTGGCCATTTCCTAGCCTTGAAAGGGACGACCCGCCTCTGTCCCCTCCTCCCATCAGTATCCTCACACCATCGAGCAAAGAGCTACTACTTGGCATTCTGGAAGCAAGTGAGGTTTATATTTTGGAAGAAAGAAGGGAAGAGATTTCCTTTTGTGTGTGTGTTATGGAATGGAGAAGTTGAGCAGATGAAAGCCAAGCTGGCAAAGAGAAGATCAGGTTAAGTCAGTGCTGACAAGCATTATGAAATTCAAATGGAGGGGTGCGGGGAGGCAGCGGTAAATTGCATCAGTATTCATCAGATTCCCATCAATAGCTACATAAAGGCGGATCTGATGGCTTGGGGGGAGGGAGGAGGAGGCAGAGATGGCATTTCAAGTCCATCAAGTGGACAGCAGCCTTATTTCATGAAGCTGGTCTGAGGGTTACTGACAAGCCAGAGAGAAAAGAGAGGAGGGGGTTGAAGCAAGCAGTTGGGGAGGGGGGAAGCAGCCTGAAAACTGAGGGAGAAGCCATCAACCTTCCTCTCTGGAATGGAGAATCAGTCAACAGGAGCTTTTAATTAATTTTAATGGAGGAAATCTGTTTTAAGGCTTACAATAAGCTAATAAAGTCCAAGGCAGAAATCCATACAGAAGCCTGGACTTGTGTATAGAAAGTGCTGATTAGATTTTTGCCTTTGTGGGATTTTTCATTTTTTATCTGTGGTTTAGGAGAGAAAAAGAGAGAGATAGAAGGAGAGAGCATTTGCTTAGCATAGGCAAAGCCTATCCTTTTACGCCCAAGCTTATTTACCTTCTCTTAGTGCTTACAAACCAATCATGCCAATTGGGATCTGGAAAGTAATCTTCTCCAGGCAGCTTAATCCTGCAGTCCTCATTGAGACAAAACTCCCATGGAGCTCATTCATGGATTTATTTACGTAGCATGTACTAGAGAATTCCTGCTCCAGTGGGACCGGCAAATCCATTCTGGATTCAAGAGGGACAAAAGGACAGTCAGGCCATCCCATCATGGTCTGTGTCACAGAAATGCACTGAAAGTGGCATTTTTTGACCAAAGACTGCAGCATCTTAATATTAACAGAAAGAGTACTATACTGGCGTGCTTTTTTGTTTCTTTGTTTTGTTATCCTAGGAGGCAGGGACTCCTGCAAGCACAGGAGGGGCAAAGCTGGGCAGGAGGCCTTCTGAGATAACGGTGATTCATTTTCCTTCAGAATTGCAATAACCTATCTGATCTATTGAACAGAACACAGAATAAAGGCAGGAAAATGTTTTGCAAGCCTTGTGCAACTAGCCTTTTGTGTTTAGATATGATGGGACTGTTTCTTCTGATTCTTTTTGCCTAAATTACTTTAAGATGCACATAATCCACACACCCCACTATGCTTATATTTCAGCAAACAAAAACCACCACCACCCGCACCTACTCAGTACCTTTCAAAGATAATTTTCACCCATCACACTTAGAGAATCTCCATTCCCTTCTCCTTCTGCCAGTTTCCCCTGCATTAAGTTGACCCATCAAAATATTGCACTTGGAACACTAGGCAGCCTCAGTACTTTTCACACTGCTCTGAGCTCACAAACGCCTTACCCAAAACTTCCCATGAGTCCCAATAAGTGGTAAAGTACCTCACTTTTTGAGAGGATGTTCTGCTCCTATACAACTGGGATTTTACCTTGGTTTTAAAACAGGCTTGGTTAGTTGCAGGTGGCATTGCAGTGGTTAAAAAGAAAACAAAAGAGGATGGTTGGACTAGATGATGGGGGTGTTGGTTCTTCCAACTTTACAATTCTATTATTCTATGAGATGCCAGCCAAGCCCCACTGAAAATTGGACCTCCTTGGCATGGTGATAATGTTCTGTTTGCAAACTGGCCTCTGATCAGAATGTTGGACACGGTGTGCAGAAGTCTAGGACTTGGATAAAAGATAAATTGATGGAATGCAAACAAGCTAAGCTAAGGATTGACTTGTTCATATGTATATGTGATTTTTATCTGCATATGATTTTCAGTCTCTGGATTTAATTTGAGCCATTCCTATAAGTCATGATTATATCCTGGTCTGCTGGAGAGCCTAATACAGAGTTAGGCTTATCTGCTGAAAACAACCCCATCTCCACCCATTTCAAAAAATGCCTTACATGGGCTGTGGTTTCAGGCGAGAATCGGCAACGCAAACATGTCTGTAAGTGGTTAGAAAGGCAACTCTCAAGTATGTAGAGCCCTGATGATTTGATTTTCCTCTCCATTCCCTGGCATCACAAAACGTAGGCTTCCTTGTTTGAAAACAAGTAGGAGATCAAGCACATTAAGGGCTGTGGCTTTTATTCTGCTGTGCTTTATAGGCGAGGGAATAGCCCCTCTTAAGAGAAAACTGTTTGTTTCCAAGAAGGACAGCTTCTTAGTCACCCCTACACCCTCTGCTCTTAATCTAAAAGTGAGTTCATTTTTCACTAGATTACTTTCATATAACTTTGTGGTTTCTGCCACAGTGATTCAAATTCAGTCCATTAGTGACCTCTATCTGTGAGAAGTATGCAATCAATGCATGCATGGTCTCTCTCCACTCTCACTCTCTATCTTGCTCCTTTTCTTCTGCAAAGTATATTATGGCAGCGGGGAAGGGGGAGAATGCAACATCTGACTTGCTTGGGTTTTGGATATGTTAAATTATTCAATTTGCTCATTGGATTAAAAGATGGTGTTCACTCCTAGCTCTTCTCATGTCTGTTGTTCTATAGCAGAACAACATTCAAATGAATATAAGGTAACTCATACCCATTTGCCACTAATGTGAAGAGCAGTGGACAGTGTTCTCTTAGTTTGCTGGTGATCATAGGTCGGCTCACTTAACAAAATCAAGAGTCAAAATGCAATTTGGTATGTCCGATAGTTCATGTTTGCTCCAGAAGTTCTGTTGATTGCGTGACTTTTATCACCCCATAGTTGTAACTAAAAAAATGCATACTTAGCAAAGATGTACAGTGACGAGCATTTAAGTATAGTAGCAAGATTAGCTTTGTAATGAAAAAGGAAATAAAATTCCATCTGTGTCTGTATTTTGAATACCCATCAGAGATGAAGGGAAAAGATTGTTATTAACAGATGGTCCCTTTTTGGGGATTATTAAACCCAGCTTTCAAATATCAATTTGTCTCTTGCTTGTATCCAGATCCATATTTCATGTTTTAGTTAATTATTGTGAATTGCGAATCGAGGGCTCCAACAACAGCATTGCTTTGATGAGGGGGATAGTTTGGTTTGACATTTTCCAGATGATATTTGATGCATTTAGTGCTGGGGTAATATGGTGGCTTTAGATGCTTAATGATTCCTTACTTTTCTTCTTTTTCTTTTGGAAGCAAATTGTGCTATTTCAAGAAAAAAGAAGAAGGAAACCTCACAAAGTGACTATTCTTATTTTATTTAAAAAACTTGCAACCTGCCCAATTTTCCAAGGAAATCAAGATGGCTAACCACCAAAACCCACAAATTACACCCAATTACAAAATCCAGATATCAACATAAAAGCACGAGCCAATTTAACGATTTCAATAAAAGCCACCAACACAAACCATGTGAAGGAAGACTGTCAGCTTCAAGCTGATGGCATCAAGCTGAATTCCCTAAAGCAGTGTATGACCTATAGATGCATCTGTCGGCTTGCTTTTAAAGAACAAATAAAGAAATACGTGACCCAAATAATTATTACATCTTTGGAGTTCTTTTAGAAACAACAGTTAAAAAGAAACCCATAAAAAAACTGACGGCTTACCAAAGGCAAATACTTTTGTGGGAGCCAGAGTCCAGTCTTTTCTGAATCTCTTCCAGTTTTGTCCTCTATGAAAATGCTTAGCTAGTACAATGAACTTAGTTATATTCAGCCAGTGGCCCAGACTGTTGCGATCTTCCTGTTCTTTGGTGCTTTACTGGTGATTTACTCAAGCAGCAGCCTTTATTTCTCTTTGATTCCTTCTCCTGACATGGCCCTTTGAATTGAATAGGAACTCAGTCTAGTGAGGTCTTAAAACAAATCTGTCATGTTACATTCAGGATTCCAGAAAACTTAATGATCCATAAAGAAATCTGTAAAACATCTTTAATCTTTTTTTTTAAAAAAACATTCTGTGCTTTCTGATCTGCTTCTTAAAGGTCCCTTGTCTACTTTGTAACAGGCCTGATACATGTGGCTTGTTTATTTTTTAAAAAATGGCTCCTTCTGATCCGGTTTAATGGGAATATTTCTTCTTCTGTGTATAAATGGGTGAAGGTAGAGTTATAGAAAAATGGATCATGCACTTAGGTAAACCAGCCACTGAGATTTAGGTGTCAGCCCCCAAATTGTTAACTCATAGGTAGCCTTAATGAGATTATTCCACAATGTGTGGACTGCAGCATTTGAACAACAGAATTTCGGAAACTTTTGCTGTGCTCATGTCTTCAGTGGCTGCAGAATCCATCTCCTTTACTATCAAATCCAATGGGATTTCATGATGGGGATGATCCTATGGAGTCTTGCAAGTTATCAGAAAAATGCCATTGGCCAAGGGCTGTACTTGCATCATTCCTGAGTCCCTATCAGCACATTTTGATCATGCTTTGAAAGGGGTGGAAGATACTCAGCACCTCATAGGATCAGTCCTCCCCTTAGATCAACGCCCCAAAGGTCACAACAAAAATTCCGACATGGCTTTTTGAGTCCTTCATAATTATTAATCACTGGGCAGCTAGTCAACTGATAAATTAACAGAGTAATTCCCTGTGACAGTTTATGGGCTAAGGACCACAGTCATAGAAATTAACATAAAGGAAAATGATTTGCAAACTTATTGGGGGTGATAACCTTTAAATAGTCATGATAATCAACACGTCAGATCCCAATAAGCTCTCACTCACGTGGAACCAGAGTCTGTGAAAAATGATTTTCAGTGTTGGGATGTTTCATTTTTGATCTCTTCAAAGTTCTGCCCGTGCAAATTTAAATAGGTTGTATCTGATTTCCCCTCTTATATTTTATCAGTTTGGAAGGAGTGGAATTTAATGCTTACTATTTGTATTTGTTTATCATTCTTTCCTGAATCTGAAAGCTGAAACAATCCTTTAAATTTAATGACAAAAGACCCAGTTTATTTGGAAGTCCTTGTGTGTGAGTCTTGCTGAACCATGAAAGCACATTTTTCAGTGGGGCACAGAAAAAACATTTCCTGTTGCATTGGGCCATATACTCCTCCTGACTTCCGAAGGCTCAGAATTCTAGCCTTGCACAAATTGCATCAAAGGCCTCTTTAAATCCTTTTGTGCTTGCCTGAAAGACTTATTTCAGACCCCTCGATTTCTGTTGCCCTCTGTGCCCATGGTCAGAGCCAGCCCTTGTCATTAGTTAAAGTAAGGCAACCATGTCAAAAAGCCCATGGTTGTGGACCAAATAGCAAGAGCCCCTTGATTCTTTGTTCTAAACTCCCTAACCGTTTGCCTCCATTGTGTGCCACACAGCAAGCCCTGGCCCTCCTAAGCTAGCCAGCTGCCTCAAGCGCCCTGGATCTCAGAATCAGCTGCCGTTCCAGTTGGTTTCTGTACGTGGAATGCATGGAATGGGGAGAGCATGGTTTTTTTCTTTCACCATGGGCAGCAAAATGCTGTGGGTTGACCCTGCCTTTGGTAAGGAGCCTCCCCTCTTTGGTAGACCTTTCATAAGGAATTATCACTAGTCACCATTTCAGACTGCGAACTTGAGGCTGATACCCACAGTTCAGACAAGGCTCCTGGAGCAAAGCATAATGTGAACATAGGAGCTTGCTGGATCAGGCCAGTGGCCCACCTAGTCCAGTATCCTGTTCCCATAGTGGCCAACCAGGTGCCTGTGGGAAGTTTCCGGGCCCAATTCAAAGTGCTGGTTTTGACTTACAGAGCCTTAAATGGCTCAGGACCACAATACCTCCATAAGACTGCCTCTTTCCATATGAACCTACCTGGACCCCGAAATCATCTTCTGAGACCCTTCTTCGTGTGCCTCCTTCATGAGAGGCCCAGAGGGTGGCAATACAAGAGCGGGCCTTTTCTGCAGTGGCTCCCTCTTTGTGGAATGTTCTTTCCCGGGAGGTTTGTTCGCTTGGTACCTTCATTATACACCTTTAGGCACCAGGCAAAAATGTTCCTCTTTAACCAGTCCTTTGGCCGAGTGACGTCCAATGCCCTTTTAAAATGTGTTGGGGAGGAGGGGGCTATTGGGTTGTTTTTGTATTGTGATTTTATGTTGTAACTGCCCTGAGACCTGTGGTATAGGGCGGTATACAGTGGTACCTTGGTTACAGACGCTTCAGGTTACAGACTCCGCTAACCTAGAAATAGTACCTCGGGTTAAGAACTTTGCTTCAGGATGAGAACAAAAATTGTGCAGCGGCAGATGGGGGCCCCATTAGCTAAAGTGGTACCTCAGGTTAAGAACAGTTTCAGGTTAAGAATGGACCTCCAGAACTAATTAAGTTCTTAACCCGAGGTAAAAAGGTAAAGGTACCCCTGCCCGTACGGGCCAGTCTTGACAGACTCTAGGGTTGTGCGCTCATCTCACTCTAGAGGCTGGGAGCCAGCGCTGTCCACAGACACTTCCGGGTCACGTGGCAGCGTGACAAAGCTGCTCTGGCGAGCCAGCGCAGCACACACGGAAACACCGTTTACCTTCCCGCTAGTAAGCGGTCCCTATTTATCTACTTGCACCCAGGGGTGCTTTCAAACGCCGCGGGGATTCGAACCGCCGACCATGCGATCGGCAAGTCCTAGGCGCTGAGGTTTTACCCACAGCGCCACCCGCTGAGGTACCACTGTACAAATTTAATAGATGATAGAAGATGATAGATAGATAGATAGATAGATAGATAGATAGATAGATAGATAGATAGATGATAGATAGATAGATAGATAGATGATAGATAGATAGATAGATGATAGATAGATAGATAGATGATAGATAAAATAAAGCCCACCAGCAGGACCTGAGTACAACTGTGCTGTCCTCCCTTGTGCTATCCAGCAACATATTCCCAGCAAACTGTCTCCAACAGTGGAAGTAGAGCATAGCCAGGAGGAGGGTTTTTGTTGGTTTTGGTTTTTTTGTTTTGTTTTGTTATTATTTTTTTTTACAATTTAGCCAGTTTTATTTTACAAAAAGAAGCTCAGAGCTACAGGTAATGGTTAGTAGCCATTCATGGCTACAGATTTGTCTAATTGCCTTTTAAAGCCATCCAAGATGGTGGCCTCTTGTAGAAGGAATGTGGCTGGAAGAGATGAGGTCCACAGATGATGTTCTTTCTTCTTGACAGGGAAGTTTAGGACTAGCACCAGGAGTGGCTGCTAATAGACATATCACGCCTGTGTCCCTGGAGATTTTTGCCCTTCGAATATTTCTGTACAGTGGGATCCTAGGCATGCCTCTCAAAGTAGCTGCAAACTGTCCACTGGCTATTACATGATACACTGATGAAAAAGGTCAGAGCCCAGAATGGAAACTAAATCCAGGACCTTATTGGGAGAGAAATGGGTTAATGCTGCCAGGAGTTACACTCCCAACAGCAGCTGGTGGTGCATGTCATTCTCATAAGCAGAAACAAATGGGCAATGGCAGTTTGCAGGGAAGGAAATGTTCCATTCCTTAACTGTAGCATTAAAAGGGTTTGTACGCACTGTGTATTTTTGACATAAATGGGATGGGAAAGCATTTCCATTAACAGGACAGCGACCAATAATACACATGTTGATGATATCTCTCTCAGTATAGCACAGATGCTGCAGAACTCTTGATTCCATCTTCTTAATTGTAGGGGTTTACAGTGTGCTACAGTTACAGTTCTTTAATTAAAAGCTAAAGTGTTTGCGTTTTTGTTTTGCATTAGAAAGTAACCCAGCACAGTGGCCTGGTTCACCCACATATAAACATTGATGCAGACCCTCTAAGTGTCCCTATTTTCCAGGGACAGTCATGGATTTATAGAAGTCATCCCGGTTTCTGATTTCATCCTGGAATGTCCTGCTTTTCCTTAGGATGTCCCTGTTTACATCAGAGAAATGCTGGAGGGTACGGAGTTATGTGATCCCCCGACCCAAGGAGATAAGTAACTATATAACCTTAAGAAGACATCTGAAGGCACCTCTGTATAGGGATTTTTTAAAAATAATGTTTAATGTTTTACTAGGTTTTTGTATATGTTGGAAGCCACCCAGGGTGACTGGGGCAACCCAGTCAGATGGGCGAGGTATATAACAACAACAACAACAATAATAAAAAAAGAATAGGACATCACTATTTTCATTGGAGAAATGTTGGAGGATATGTTGATGAGGAATCCTCTGTGTAATGGGGCACGTTCATTTGTGCTGCTCTTCTGCTACACACACTATAGGGAAAAAGTTTCTGTGAATTGGGTGCAGTACCCGCACCACAAAGTGCATGAAACATGCACTGGGAAGGGCACTTGTGTCTGTTTGTGTCATGGTGCCTACAGGATTCCTGGTCACTGGGTATGTGCATTGGCAGTCGGTGCATTTTTGCCAACTAAGTCCTACCCAAATAGAAGCAGACCCATTGAAATTAATGAGCCTAAGTTAGTCGGATATGACTAACTTAGTTGGATACAGCCCAGTATATACAATTATGTGTAATTGTAGAGCATGTGATATTAATCTATTTCAAGACATTGAATTAAAAAAACAGAGGCTGGCAACCTAAAGCTCATTTTGTTTTGCATAATGGCATCTGGGAAGTGTAGGCTGCTGGCTCTTTTCTTCCAGCCAAGACGGTAAAATACATTTAATTGGAATGCAGTTTAATAATGGAATGATACTCACCAAGGTTGGATTCTTCTTTTCCAATGGCAGGGCCTTCTTCTTACCAGGCTTTCAGGGATCCGTCTCTGAAATTCAGATGAGAGTTAACACAAACAGAAAGGATATATTTGCAGAGTAAATATATCCAAAAGACTGAAGGAATCAAGTCAGTCCACATGCTTCAGTGAAGGTAACTCCTTTTCCCCAAGTCCCAAGTTATCTAAAATGCAAGCTATTTTGACTTGGTGTATATGGTGCATCTGAAGAAAACCCATGATGATCTGAGTCAAATTCCCTTGATGCTCCTGAGAATGAGGAGGAAACTGAGAACATTTAACAACTGGGAGATGTGGTTGATGGTCCACAATTTTATCAAACAATAATATTTTAAAATTATGTGGAAAGAGATGCCATACTTTGATGTCTCATTTCCTTTTAAAGTTAGAAGCAGAGAAAGTTGGTGGCTCTTTTTTAAAATTCTTTTTCAATTGTTTTTTCACTACTTCCCATATATTTTCCAGAATAATCAAAGGTCTGTGGAGTGGCCTTTCCTGCCTAGAACAAAAGGAATACAGTCATGTAAAAACAAAAAGCAACAACAAAAATGCTTCCAATTTTCTGTAATAACATCTCTCTGTTTGGCAGGCTCTTGGGAAGTGAAGCGGCAAACTCCAGAACTGGAAGTGCAAGGTTTTTTGTAGTCTGAGCAGATGAAATCTGAGCTTTTCTGGGCATTATAAGGAAAGAGTAAGAACACTGCAAGAGAGAGAGAGAGAGAGAGAGATGTGCACCCTCTTTTCACACTTCTGGTGTAAATACCTATGACGGTGACTGACGCATCTTTTTGGCAGTGAGATGCACTGAGCTGCTAAAGATGCACAGGCAAGATGTGTGAGTCACTTCCATGTTGTCTTTGCGAGTTTCTTTGTAACATATGAACTTAGCTACTCTCTTTTAGGGATATAATGCAAAGATGGACATTGACTTTGGACTGAGGGCGGTAGTGGAACTGTGAGGGGGTTCCTAGAACAGCTCTGCTTTCCAGAACATGTTTCCACTCTGTTGGAGGCATGACAATCTCTCTCTCTCTCTCTCTCTCTCTCTCTCTCTCTCTCACACACACACACACACACACACACACAAACACATCCCACTGAATTGCAAATTGTGTGTCCCTGCACAAAGGCAGAGATGTTAACATCACAAGAAAGCTATCAAATCACAAGACTCCACTGTTTGCAATAAGGGTGTGACGAATACATGGATCCTTGACAAATTGACTACATGGAACTGGCCTTTGTAGCACTTTTGTTTCACTCCCTTGAAAAGTAATGCCTGATGATCAGTATCCACCTTATGATAAACATTGGACATATCCCCTTATCTTGGTCTTTTAATGCCTCCCAGTTTATAAGCTCTTATCAGCCTGAATGCCTTTCCTGGGATGTAATCCACGTTGGAGTTAATGTCTGATTTCTATTAAATGATTAGGGTGATGAAGAATGAAAAAAGCATATAAAGCATTGCTGTTTGGCCATATGAAATGATTTTTCTTGATCACACACTTGCAAGGAGCCAAGCAAATATATTAATGTTCCAATTTAGTAGTGCAATTTAGTAGTGCTCCAATTTAGTAGTACCTCCCAATGAATGCTGCAAAGGGTATCTTGAAACAGATTGTTTTCTAGTGCATATAACAGGATAGATATGCACAGTGAATTGCTAAATTGTTTGCATCAGATCAGCCTGTGCCCACTGGTACTTCTTGCAGTATCTGTTGCCAGAGTGCTCAGTGCAAGTCTGCCCTCTTCTTTTCAATTCACTCCTTTCACTTTCTTAAGGCTGATCTGCAGGTCACCAGTAAACTGTTAAGACATCTCTTTGCTCGTAATAGTCTGTTTTTATTTGAGAAATTACTTTCGCCATTTGATGAAATTAATTTCAGTAACTTCCCCTCGCAGAAGTCGCGTATAACACAATCACAGTCTTTGCTCAGGGTGAAAAGTGTCTACTATTACTGCTTGGAAAATAGCTAAGCAATAAAAGGACACAGAGGCCATCTCTCTTCTTAAAAATAACACCCTAGATGCCTTGGAGCAGGCTTGCAAGGATAGATCCCCCCACACCATTTGCAGATACTTTTCTCAGTTAGCATTTGCCGTGAAGCCTCAGACAACACTGTTGATTTTAATTGCCACATCCCTGCAACCCTCTAACCAAAATAATTCTGTGTATACAATAGCATCTCTAGAGAAGGAATATATAAATGTCAAAAGCTAAGCTCTACACTCTGCACAGAGGACCTTTATAAATCCGGAATAAATGAGGTGTTTAGAATTGCTGCCAGCAGCCCTGGCAAGGGGGATGGGAAGAGGGGAAAAAAGAGAGAGAAAAGTCTGTTGATCTGCCCAGATTCTGTTTTTCTTGCAGAAATTTCTTATCAGCAGATGCACACGCATCCTACATGATGCAATTGTGGATCTACCGATAAGGGAATAGTTTGACTAAATGTAGATGGATTGGACCAGTTATTTGGCCGAGTGTTACGATGTGAAACAGCTGAGTCCAGAGCGTCTGTGCATTTTCGGCAGCCAGCCGAAGGATAAGTAAGGAGTTGTCTTGCTGGAATTGTTTGGCATGGATTCTTTGCCCTTCATTTGTCCAGCGTTGTAAGTGTATAAATCAGTTTGTATGGGCCATGATGACTCCAAGATTCACAGCCACTCATCTCTCTGTGACATTGATGGAATCTTTATTGGATCAAATGCATTGGAATTCTAATTATGACTCTCTGCTCTTTAGTGTTCCCCTCCAGCCATCAATATCTCGTAAACAATCATATTTTACAAGCTTGAGGAAGATAGTTTAGGCAGATGTGTGCTGACTAGGACAAGGCGCTAACCAAATCAAAGCAGAGGGATCATATTCCTCACTTTCAGTGATTGAAGTAAAATCAGAAGGAATTGAAAATGGTACAGTCATCGTCCTCTTTAACAGGGAGGGGGAGATGGAAAGAAAATAAATAGCCCTTTGGAAACATTTCTGAATTCTCACAAAGTTACATGAACATTGACATATATCATTATTCAATATACAGCAATTTTAAAAAATGATAACGTTATTCCTTCCAAGGAAAGAACTCCGCATAAATTTATGCAACATTATGGAAGTTGTTGTTCAACAATTTCTGGAGGTCTGTGAGTTAGCCATCCCTGATGTAGAGCCATCACAAGGTTACCTACTGCTAAAAAAAACCCTTCGTTCAGAATCCCATGTACATCTATCATCATGGTGGCCTGGTGTATTTCAGCATAGTTGGCTATTATGAAGTAAAGCACAGGAGCATTAGAAGCTGCCTTATACCGAGAGCATCAGACCACTGACTAGAACTGGCTCTCTAGGGTTTTGGAACTCCCTTGCCCTACCTGGAGATACCAAGGATTGAACTAGGAACTTTGCATGCAAAGTATCTGCTCTACCACTGAGGTATACCTGTGGCCAAGGGCCAAATAAACCTAGAGCATCCTGAGAGGTGAAGGTAGGAAGACTCAACTCCTGGTACTCCCCCATCTAGAGAGGGAACTAGTTAATGAGGCTCTGGCCAAGAATATATAGCAATTTATTATTTATACCCTGCCCATCTGGCTGGGTTTCCCCAGTCACGACCCAACAGAATATTAAAAACATGATAAAATATCAAACTTTAAAAGTTTCCCTTAAACAGGGTTGCCTTCAGATGTCTTCTAAAAGTCAGATGGTTGTTTATTTCATTGACATCCAATGGAAGGGTGTTCCACAGGGTGGGTGCCACTACCAAGAAGGCTCTCTACCTGGTTCCCTGTAGCTTGACCTCTTGCAGTGAGGGAACTGCCAGAAGGCCCTCGGAGCTGGATCTCAGTGTCCGGGCTGAACGCTGGGGGTGGAGATGCTCCTTCAGGTATACATCTAACTTCTTTTGTCCTATCAGACCGATGCACAATTCTGAAGGCATTGGGATTTATTTATTTTTTAGCCAGGGTGTTAATAAAAGGGTCTGATTTATAAAACTTACCGTAAGAATGTAAGAAAAGTCTGTGGGATCAGGCCACTTATCTAGTCCAGCTGTGGAGACAGAGCACAGCCATTGTGGCTAGTAGTCATTCATAGCCTCTCTTCCACGAATTTGTCCACTGCTCTTTTAAAGAAGGTGAAAAGTGTGAGACCTCTTAGTCTGAATCTGAACTGAAAATAAATATGGAGAGATCTTTTTCTTTTCTTTTTATATATATATAAAAATATTTAAAAAGTAATAATCCCACACCAATGTTGGATAGTGGGAAATAGTTTCACTCATAAACAAGTGCACCAAGTGTTCATGACAATGATTAAGACAAATGAGCCAGATACTTCGTGTGGGCCACTGGAATCTGCTGCCAAAGAATTCTTGAAACATTCACTTCCAAAGCATTTTTCCTGTCAGCCCATAAAAAGAATTATGTTCATGTGTAGAAGTCATAAATTTACACATTTTTGTTGTCCCACAACATCTTACTCTGGCAACCCAAAATATTCCAAGTCCTGATATTTAATACAGACAACAGAAATGTTAAGATCTGAAGTCAATCAGAGTATGGCAGGCTACTTTGATATCAAAACTGATATCAGTTAAGCAAGCCTGCCTAAATATGGGGTGCTCGTTCTGTACCTATTAATCACAGGTACATACAGTGAGAAAATATATCCTGTAGCTATTAAAGAGATGCAGTTCCTACAACTTCACGCAGACCATTACCAAGTCGAAGTAGCCAATCTGGTACTCTCCAGATGTTCATAGAATCGTGGAATTGTAGGGTTAGAAGGGACCCTGTGGGTCATCTGGTCCAACCCCCTACAATACAGGAACCAGCAACTATGTTGTTGGACTCCAACTCCAATCTGTCCATGCCAGCAATGCCAATGGCCAGGGATGAATGGGGATTGTAGTCCAGCAACATGTGGGATGGACTATCGCTTGGTCTGGGTGTTTTTGCTCTAAGAATCTGAGAATATATTTTGTACAAGTTTCTGAGTATCCAGCATGGGCGTCTGCAGCCCTTGCAGTCTTTTACGTGACATAATGGAGATTTCCACCAAGACAGGAAGAGATTTCGCAAGGGGGACTCATAATGGAAATAACTTGTAATGCGTAATGATTGCTTTCACTTTGTAAGTGATTTTTTGAAAAGGAAGTTAATCATCCTGGCGATGGTGCTGTTAAACACTTCTCTAGAATTCTCTAGTATTCATGAGCATATCTGTGCTGTCATGGTAGATCTAACCTTTCGGCTGGTCTTATGGCATTCTCATTCTGTATGATCTACTTGATTCCTTGGTATGGGGGGATATTCAGTATATTGTATTCTTACATGGCATGCAAGGAAATGATGGTCTTGAGGTTGACAGGGAATGAATCTGAAACGTCTGCAACAATCAATTTTATCCATTGCATTACACAACTTTTTCAGCCCTTTTCTCTTTGTAGAACATAGATTTCTTGGGGAATAATAGAAAATGTTCTTCTGCAATTGCTGTGAATCACTCAAGGCGGTGTTGTGGTTCTCCCCTCATTCCATCGATCCTTAAAAGAATCTTGTAGGTTAGACTAGGCTTTCTCAACCTTGTAGTTCAAGAACATCTGGGGACCCAACTCCCATCATCCCTGACCACTGGCCATGCTGGCCAGGTATGATGGGAGTTGTTGTCTAACAACATCTAGCAACCCAAGGTTGAGAAAGGTTGGGTTAGACAAAAATAGCAGTGGTCAAAAGCCATTCAGTAAGTTGCTGAGTGGAGATTTAAATCAGTGCTTATCCAGTCATAATCCAACATGCTAAGCATTAAACAACACTACACTATTTTTGTGGCAGTGGGAGGAGAAGTATTATTTTGCTGTACTGCTTGTGTTCCACATGATTGTACAAATATTTTTTTGTGATTGAAACTCACTGTGAGAGAAATGAATTCATTTGAAACAGCTGTATCTGTGATGCTGTAATTCAGTGAGAAAGGGTGAGAAAGTGACAGCTCTCAAAAAATCTTTACTTGAAAGTTGTTGTAAGTGACTACCTCAGTGTCAGTTTCCAGTTTGATATGTGGAGACTATTATATAGGCTTGGGGGAGCAATTAGATTCAGTTCAAATTCAAAGGCAAATCTTAATAATTTGCAATTTCTGAAACACTGTGCAAACCGAATCACACTCACCCTTAGAAAGGAACACCTCTCTGAATTTTGCAGTGCATGTCTCCAACCAAGTAGCATATATAAAATGCATTACAAAATGCATATACTAGTGAAAATAATTCACCTAAAGGATTGCATTAGGAACATATAAATATTAGGGAAAACATGCTTTGTAAAAACTGCCTACTAAGCGTGTGTGTTAGAAGACATTTGCACTAAAACGCTGGTGAATCTTCATGAGGACTTTTTGAAAAATAAAAAATCACAAACTGGTGTGGAAATGTAGAGAGCAGAATTTAAAATTGGGTTAAAAAACGAGCAAGTGGGAGAAACCAAAATCGACAGATCTGCCCATAGAAATTGATGGATCCCTACTTCCCCCCTGGCTTATAAGAATGTTTTGCAGACTAGTTGTAACTGCCTTTTGCCCCTCTTAACCTGCAACATGGGGAAACTTAACATTGCAGGATGATTTTCTTAAGCCACTCAGAGATGTAGCTCTCCTTCCTGCATCATGGACATAATATACATACAGTGGTACCTCAGGTTACATACGCTTCAGGTTATATACGCTTCAGGTTACAGACTCCGCTAACCCAGAAATAGTGCTTCAGGTTAAGAACTTTGCTTCAGGATGAGAACAGAAATCGTGCTCCGGTGGCGCGGCGGAAGCAGGAGGCCCCATTAGCTAAAGTGGTGCTTCAGGTTAAGAACAATTTCAGGTTAAGTACAGACCTCCAGAATGAATTAAGTACTTAACCTGAGGTACCACTGTATTTGATATTGTCATATAAAGAGCTTTTTTCTCTACACACAAAAATAGGAACTGCTCTCATCACCTGCCATCCCTAAACACAGTAAGACCTGTGTTTGAACTTGTGCCAACTCCTGTTTTTGCCTCTACTTTTCCCCCTTGGTGGCAGGGAGGTGGGGAAGTGGAATGATGACACTCTGCTCCAGAAGCACAGCTATGCTCATGTCTTGCCTTTCCCCACTGCCTCTTATGAGCAGCTGCCACTTTCACTTCTCTGACTGGAATGCAACATGATGTCAAAGGGAACTAGGAAGTCCCGTCTCAGACAAAAGAATTGTAAGACTAGAACTTGTTTATGTCTGTGGTTGTGCCATGATGAGTAATGCATTTTCCCCAACCTCAACACTCCGAACATATTTGGAATTTTTTTAAAAAAAATCAGTGCATGCAGATATGGATATATTTATCCGTTTATTTCCACACGCAACACAAAAAAGAGAGGGGCACAAATGCTCAAGGTCACCTCTGTTGCTTGGCAATGCTCTGTCATGCAACAACTTCCTTTGTATTTGTTTTTAATCTTCTTTCTTCACCCTTAGGAGCTAATGCCACTCTAGCAGAAAGAGAGAGATTTCTTAGAGTGCTTCCTGGTGAAATAATTGTACATAAATCAAGGTGCCATTTTTCCTTCATCTGGGGAAAGGGTGGCCGGGAGAAGCACACAAGCTGACCCAGCTATTTCAGGCAACCTTTTCCATTTTAGAGATCAAAAGCAGGTATCACAACAATGGTGAACATTCAAATTCTCAAATTTCAGTGGAGCCCTCATGCTGAATTTAAGCACCCCTTGCTTCTGGCACTGCACATTATTGTGCTCCCCCACTCACTGCAGTGTGGCACCCAGTGTGGCCAAACAGGTCACACTACCCTAAATCCACTTCTGCTCACAAATGTGAAGGAACTCCTGAAGAAATGAAACAAAGCACAGAACAGTTTTCTGGAGTAGCTCTCCAAATTCCATATATGGTGTTGCTTATTTTGCATATGATTTGGCACAGTTTCCAGGTAAGGATTGACAAGTTCCCCATGTCAGAGAGCCACGTCAGCTTTTGAAGTCGATGATAGGGAGAAGGCAGAGATGATTCGTAATCCATATACCACATTTGATGCACTAAAAAGTGGGCTTTTTCTGGGCACTTGCAGTTGCTGGCTGTTCCCTCAGGAGACAGTATAGCCTTCTACTGGGGAGGCCAGGGCTTAAATCGTTGCTCATCCATGGATGGGCTTGAGGCCTTGTTATGAGCATTAGGGGAACATACCTGCCACCTTCATCTTCCTAATGGAAGAACAGGATTTCTTTATTCTTTTTTGTTTAAAGGGTGCTTGTGGTGAGCAAAACAGAGGAGAAGGAAAAGAAGAACAAGAAGAAGACAGGGGTGTTGCTTGTTCTCATCAAAGATCCAGCAAAGGAGTCTCTGTCAAATCTCACAAGTTGAGATGGGAATTCTCGGCAGCCAGAGGCCCATGTTCTAACAAGACTTGCTTGCATGGGTACACTTTGCTACTGAAACGCTTAGCTGAGAGCATCTGCTTTGCTGGAGCCGCATGACGACATGTTCAAATATTTGCTTGTGGTTGCCAGCCCATGCTTTTCTAAGCAATCCCACAAAAGATGAAAAGATTTTGTTTTGTTTTCATTTTGTCATTAGGGAATCAGATCTAGACTCTGCGGCAGCATCACACACCCAAGATAATGCAGTGCCTCTGTGGCAGACCCAGGTAATGATGGATTCAAATCTCCTCGATTCCACTTACGTGCTCTAACCTGAAGACTGTCTGTCATTACAAATTACATTAAATTGTGCAGGTGTGGGAGCATTAAATCTCCTGCTGTTTTTACGATGGCCTTGTTCGCTGATACTAGTTACTAATCCAGATTTGTTTGAGTTAGTCCATCCGAGTTTATAGGCCAGACAAAGAGCAGTATGAAGAACGAGTTTGCTTCTATCCTGTGTGAAGGGTGATACTTAAAGCTCTGTGTCTTGACCTTTGTCCAGACCTTTGTATGGGGTGGAAGCTGTATGGAGTGGAGACCGAAGGCATGTAGTGATTTTCTTAAAGTGTTAGGAAACTACCTTATACTGAGTCATAAAAGTGCACCATCTAGCTCAGTATTGTCTAGCAGCAGCTCTCTAGAGTTTACAGGCAAGATTTTTTCCCCAAGCCCTAACTGGAGATGCTGGGCACTGAACTTGAGACCTTCTGCATGCAAAGCAGATGCTCTACTACTTCCCTTTCCTTCCCTTCCAACCTAATCTCCAGTGTAGAATTGTCATTCTGTTTGCCAGTTGTTTTCAAAATAGATTGATTATGCTTGCAATGGTGCCCACCTGTTGGTCACTGTTGGCTGTAGCAAGGGGAAGAAGTGTATGAAGACAAGACAAACATGTTTGAAATGAGAAAAGGCTTAAAATGCCCCCACTCTTGAGATTTAACACTTTCCCCTAGAGACCACCCTGAGAAAGAGGCTGAAGCCCTGAGATTCCAGGTCATGGCAGCCTGGCATGACCCTGGCAGCAGTCAACTGTCCTGTCCACAAAGCTGTCACTCAGAGCATCACTCATATTGCCACTCTGTCCACAGATTGTTCAAGACACTTTGGTTACTGAGGCATATATGATGCCCCTCAGATGCTACAGTTCATGATTATCTGCTGCCCTTTTAGGGTCACCCCAAACCTGCTGACTGAGCAGATCTTTCCCAATGGTAAGGCTGGCTCTGTAGTTGTATTGTTCTTTGCTTAGCTGTCCTTTTTAACTTTATTTTATTCAGTTTTGTTCATTTGCTGTTGAAATCATTTTTACTCTTCTGCATCTGTACCTAAAATGGCTTTGAGGCGGTTTACAACATATTTTAAACTATGTGTTAAAAACCCTTTAAAATGGCAGTAAAGCTCAAGCAACCATATGCTGCAGGCAGAGGTATAAACAAATCAATCACCCAATGCCTAGGGGAAGAAAATTGTCTTTTGAAGCCTAAAAGGTAATAAACCAGGTTCCAGTGGAATGTCTCTGGGCAGGAAATTCAATACCTGAGGACTATTGCAGAGAGAGTTTTAGCCTGGCCCTAGTCAACACCTGCCTAACTTCCAAATCTTTGGTCACCTAGAGAATACCCTCCAACATTTTTCCAGTGTAAATAGGGATGTCCCATTCCATAATGATAATTTTACTATTTATACCCCCCCCACACATCTTACTGGGTTGCCCCAGCCACTCTGGGCAGCTTCCAACATATATAAAAACATAAACATTAAAAAACTTCCCTATACAGGGTATGCCTTCAGATGGCTCAGGGGTCAGATAACTCCACACCCTCTCCAATGAAAATAGGGACATCCTAGGGAAAGGGGGACATTCCGGGATCAAATCAGAAACTGGGACGGCTTCTCTAAATCAGGGACATCACTGGAAAATAGGGACACTTGGAGGGTCTGCTAGAGCAGGGCATTTGAAGATGATCTTAGCAGCCAGGCAGGCTCAAATGGATTCTTCAGTTATATTGGTCTCAAGTCATTCAGGCTTTATGGGTCAAAACCAGCAGTTTGAACTGTGCCTGGAACAAATTATGACTGTGAAGAATTTTGATGCTGGGTAAGTCCCAGTTAACAGCCTGGATACAATGTACTGAATTCATCAAAGTTTCCAGACAGTCTTCCAGGGCAGCCTCATATCCAACACATTGCAGAAGTCCAACCAGCATTTTGCCAGAGCACAGATACACATGGCAAGGCAATGTCACTTGCTATGTGCTTTTCATAGCATTCTTTTGTGTTGTGTGTGCACTGTCTGAAGGCACATGATGCGGCTGCTTTGCTGGAGCTAAGTAAAACCTGAGCGTTGCCAGGGTGTGGATTGTAGAGTGCCTGGATATGCTCCCTTGAATTCCATAGATATAAGCGAAATAAATAAATGTGCTATCAGTAGCTGAATTATTCAACAAAGAGGGGTGTCTATTTAACTCAAGTTTCTCTTGTGATCCTCCCCTTCCTAATCAACCTCAAGAAACTTGGCAACCAAGGTACATTCTGTGACCTTTTCCAGCTGCTCCTCAAATGCATTTGATCATCATGGACATGTAATAAGGCTCTGAAAAAATTACCAGGCTAACCTTCATCTGTGTGTGTCAGAAGATTGCAGGTGTAATGGCTTTTATGGATGCTGCTGTAGACATTTGGCACTCTGCATTAAATTTCAAGTGATGGGTTTTACCGATTTAAATGCTTTCTCTTGCAAGAGGCACATGCCACAGTGCTCAGAAGGTGAAACGGTAGCTGGATCTTCTCTGCGATTCCATTGCAGTCTCTTGGAGGTGTTTGCCTAATGCAGCAGCAGGGCTAAGCAATTTGCTTTTGTTGCGGTAGAGAGAATCCAGTAATGCAGAGCAGGTATGCTGTAGTAGTTCTGTTATCAGAGTATATTAAACCTTCACACACAAAGTCTTTATGGAGCTATCATATCAGAAGCTGTAATTCCCAGGATGGTTTAACAACCAATTCCTCTTCTCAAGGAGCTCTGGGAATTGTAGCTCTGTGAGAGAAACAGGAGTCTACCAGCAACTCACAGCAACTTTATCAAACTGGAACTCCCAGAATTCTTTGGGGGAAGCCATAATTGTTAAAAGTGATATCACAGAGCTTTAAATGTTCGGTGTGAATGTGGCCATAGTGTAGTGGGACTCAAAATCTCACATCTAAGAACTCAAGATGGATTGTTGTGAACTCCCTCTAGTAAAGTTATCTAAGGAGTCATCTTATACTACCAGTAAGTCTTAACCTGATCCAACAAGCTTTTTACTCTCTATGTTGATAGTAACTAGGCAGAGGGCCTTCTTGGTAGTGGCACCCACCCTGTGGAATTCCCTCCTATCAGATGTCTAGGTGATAAAGTATTTATATACCTCCCTCTCACAAAACACCAGGGAGGTTTACAGCAACTTATAAAAAATAACATTTAAAAGCAATATAGAACAATCATTGAAACAAGTGACTGCTCAATGCCAATGTAGTCTTTGGGATGCATTTTGCTGATCTGTATTAGCAGGTATCATAATTCTATAGAGTGATCATAGTTTGCTCTCCTCATAGTAAGTCCACAGAACTGGGCATCCCTTATTTCCTTTGCTGAATACTACAAACAAATATGGCACGTGGCTAGAGCCGTGGTCTAAACCACTGAGCTTTGGGCTTGCCGATCAAAAGGTTGGCGGTTCGAATCCCCGCAACGGGGTGAGTTCCCATTGCTTGGTCCCAGCTCCTGCCAACCTAGCAGTTCGAAAGCACACCCAAAAGTGCAAGTAGATTAATAGGTACCGCACTGGCTGGAAGGTAAATTGTGTTTCCATGCGCTGCTCTGGTGTCAGTGTTCCATTGCGCCAGAAGCGGCTTAGTCATGCTGGCCACATGACCCGGAAAAACTGTCTGCAGAGTAGACAAATGCCAGCTCCCTCAGCCTGTAAAGCGAGATGAGCGCCGCAACCCCAGAGTCATTCGCTACTGGGCTTAACTGTCAGGGGTCCCTTTACCTTTACAAACAAATTACCCAGCCTGTTGATTTCTGCGTCTCTCTCTGTCACAGGATTTGGCCAACACAGAGAGTTGCACAGAATGCAAATTGCTTTTATATGTGTGCTTTCCTTTACAGCTAAATTCTTTGTACTTTCAGAGACCAGGAGTGCATTTCACTGTGTAGGCATGTGGGTTTTTGCATGCGTATATGTGAATGATTATGTGTCACACAGTGGTTTGCTGCAACAGTAAAGTGCTGTTCTTTTTGTATATGCACTTGAAATACGCTCTACGCAGTGATGTGGATTAAGCACCTTGCTCATTATCTAATAATGCCTGCCTGACACAGATGGGAATCATTCTTGCGGTATAATTGAAATCCAGAGAGACTTCAGGTCCCAGTGCAGGCAGAGGGGTCACCGAGGACAGCTGCTAAGGTGTAGGAATGAAAATAGATTCGTGTGGCTCCCTTGGGACTAACACCCAGAACAACCTTCACTCAGCAGCAGCTTTTCAAACTGCTGGGAGTATCTTGGAGCATAAAAATGGAGCACTAGAACTTTAAAGCTTCATGTTATAAAATCTGCTTAGATGCAATAGGGGAAGTAGCAAACTGTGGTTGCCAAGGGGTGAAAAGCTAGCATTCTCACATAAATCTTCCTTAATAGACTGAATCAGGCCTTGGTTCATTAGCAACACCCACACCAAACATTTAAAGCACATGAATCCTGGGGTGTGTGGTTAAGCTCTCACAAAGCTACAATTCTCAGCACTCTTCACAAACTACAGTTCCCAGGATCCTTTGGGGGGCTTTTGACCAAGAATGGAATGGGTTAAAGTCACTGTATGAAATTTGAAAGGCAAAACACTCATCTCCCACCACGTCTAGAGGAATGCGGCCTCGAGAGACAAGCAAAATATTTGTCATGAGAATGGTCAACCACGCCTTTTATTTGGAGTGGCGTTGCTGTCACCGCCCACAGATTCACGGTGCCTTATAATAAAAAGTCATAGGAATGGACAAGAGGCTTGCGGGTGTACAATAAGAAGCCAGGCACAGGCTGATCTCTCCGGATAAATGTCAATATGCATTATTAAATGAAACAGTGGTTAAAATATGGACTGCTAGATGCGTTTTCCTTCTGAGGACATGGAAAGAATTGAAATGCCTTTTCAAAGCAGATGTCGATGTCTTTGCTTTTTTTGATCAATTCTTCATTGTGTGTGCATATAGTTGCAGATATCTAGTTTGAAGCATTAATTACAACACTGCTCTCTCCCCCCACCCTCTGCCCCAACCAGCAGAGTGGAGGCAGATCACAGGATTAGAGGAGGACTTAAGACAATTTCCTGAAGTGTTCATCGGAAGGTTTTGGGCCACCTGATATCCTTTTAAATCAGGGATATGTTTCATCTTCTTTAGTGATCCTTGCAGCATCTGACGTGCTGGGTCGCCTTAAGAAATACTTTCAAAGGAGATGGGATTGCAAGATCAGTAGTCACCTTCAAAGTCAGTATTTTTTTTTTACCTCTGGCATGGAAATATTGCAGTCTTTTGAGACCTTTGTGGACTCACAACAGAGGGTCCCTGTTATTTCTGTTGTGGATGTACCTATCATTCCTTTTGAAAAGAGAGGTGGAATGTGGACATGAGAATGAAAAACAGTCTAAGTTGCAGCTCATCTTATTCTGAAATGTAATTTCAAACAAATGCATAGTGGCATGAGCTGCTAGCATAGCTAATGCCACCCCCTGGTTTGAAATTCTGTACACGTATATCTCCTCCCCTTCTGCATTGAGTTTAATCTTGGTTTGTACGAGAAGGATGGTTTGAACAAATCATAGTATTCCTGGTTCTAACAAAATTGCAAACCATGGTTTGCTATGAACTCCGAAGTAAGTTAAGAAATTACTGGGGGTTGGGGGAAGATTGAGGGATACATAACCATAATTTGGTGTACTGCTTGCATAGGCAGTGGTCTGAGACGATGAGAGGTGCACTTTGGAACATCTGGAGGGCATTAGGTTGGGGAAGACTGGTGTAATATGTATCTAAACTTGCACTATAAGTAGTTTTTGTGTGTGTAAGAGAGAGAGAAAGAGAGAGATTAAATCAAAATAACACAGGAAGCTAGGAAAGTCATTTTTGGTTTTGAAAGAAACTTCGGGGTCATCTATAGTGCTGTTTAATGTGGACAGTAAGTTTCCTGCACTCCTATTAATTCTCCATTATCCATATGATATTCTTCTCCAAATCACCACCTTACTACATTTCCCCTTCTTTTTGGAGAATCCCTGGTGTGAGAAAATCTGGATTGAGGGAGGGGTCAATATGGAATGCAGTGGTTTGGAGGAGAGCATCCTATGGGCAGTGAAGCTTACTATCTGCATGAAACGGCGGTATGGCTGAGCCCTCAGGCCTGAGGGTAGTCATGTTTTCAGGAAATCAGAGTTGTGTGGCAGATATTGAGAAGACTCTCCACCTTCTGTTGAGGCTCGCTGGGGCAGATGGGAGTCAAACAACATCTGGGAAGCCATCATTCCCTGCCCGATCCCAGGGCCTTAATGCATCTTATCTTGCAGTGCCCAAGCGATCTCTGTTCTTGTCCTTTCTTTAAAACAGAAAGAGAACAGAACAGCTTAGAGTGCCACTCACTATCTCATTCCTAGTGTTCTGGCTCAGGTGGCCTCTCGTTCCTCAAATGCCACCACAGGGCTGTTCAAAAAGCACGTGCCCCATGGAGGAGCAGAGACCTGGTTTTCAAAATGTCTTCCCTCTCCATAAATTGCCTTTGCTGTTTCGTTACACAGTTTTAATTTATGCTTATTGTTTTCAACAGTATTATGTAACCTGCTCCGTGAGGCTCGCTTGAAAAGCAGTACATTAATACCTTTAAAATAAATAAATAAATAAATAATTGTGGAACAGACGGCAGCTAAAGGGGAAACTCTGAAGGTCTATATTTGGCCTAGCTGAGGTGGTAGCATCTTACAGTTTTAACATCACTTTACACGATCTTGTGCATATACTGGTATTTGCAAGAATAAGTACATAAAGTTTGAAGGAGATAGACATGTCCGTAAACATCCACCCTCCCTTCTGAGGGCCTGTATGTAACCTTCAGTGAAGTAAGAATCTCACACTGAACATCACTCGAGGTTATATTTTCTCATCCCAGGCAGGCTAGCTACAGAACAGAGTGATAGTAAGGACATCTTTTCTCTCTGCTGTGTCATTGCTGTCAGCCCTGTGCATGTCTCCTTAGGAACAGAGTTTCTAAGGCAGGGTTAATAGCTCCCAGTTAGGTATGTGGTCTGCAGCTCTGAGTTTTGTTTTGTGTGGGCTTTTGGTAGGATATGGTTATAAGTCTGGTCACTTTGAAGAGGTGAAACGTTCATCCATGCAGATGCCTAATGCATTCCTACTCTGCAGTTTCTGCTAAGCTAGAGAAAACAACATAACCTGTTATTCGTGTGTGTGTGTGTGTGTGTGTGTGTGTGTGTGTGTGTGTGTGTGTATGTTTAAAATCCTGATTATATTTTATTCTGATCTCCTGGGAATGGTATGTTTGGCAATGGCTTCTATGGAGAACTATAAACTAAGAAGCATACCCCCTCTCCAACTCCTCTCAGCTGTGAAAATTGTACAACTCCAATTACTCTATTACTTTAATTATTCATCCAATTTTAACCATAATCTTGTCACTCTTTGCATAACTCAAGCAATGCACTAAAAAGCCAACTATCCAAAGATAGCAACATTTAATAATATTGGTAATATATTATCAAGGTGAAGGAACTTATTAATGTATCTTTTAGGTTTATCGCTGTCTGTAAAACAGTGCTCCTCTTACAGAAATATAAACCGTAGGGTGTCACAGAGAGTTTGAGTACAGGTCTTAATGGATCTGGTCCCTGGGGAAAAGGTAGCATTCAAACTTCATGCACCATTGATTATGTAAAATTGCTACCATGGAGGGTGTTTTGTGAGGAACATAGAGATGGACTGAGGCATTCTGAGTCCTGAGATGGAAAACACAAATAGTACCTACCTACCCACCCATAGTAAAAAAACACAGCCATCAACAATAGCATATGCTGCTTTAAAAAAAAGGGGAGATCAGTATTGGTAACCTGAGGCAGGTTACCTCACTCTTCCTAATGATGTAGCCAGCATTACACAAATTCTCAAAAGTTTCCTTCAACCCATAACATGTATGAAGGTTGCCATGGTTCATAACACTAGCTTTTGATTCAGGACAGACAAAAGAATAAGAGAATCATAGAATTGTAGAGTTGGAAGGGACCACAAGGTTTATTTAGTCCAGCCCCTTGCAATGCAGGAATCTTTTGTCCAAGGTGGGGCTTGAACCCAGAAACCTGAGATTAAGTCTCATGCTCTGCTGACTCCATCACCTCATATTACTTAAGTATTTCTTCAAGCAGTACATAGTTAAATTATGGAATTAGCTTCCACAAGAGGCCATGACAGCCAGTGACTTGGATGACTTTAAAACTGGGATTAGATAGATTCATGGAGGAGAAGACTATCAGTAGTTACTAACCCTGATCGCTATGTTCTGCCTCCATGATCAGAGATGGTATGCTGCTGAATGCCAGTTGCTGGAAATTGCAGGAGCAAACTTACTAGGGAGTGGGTCCCATTGAACTCATTGGGACTTCTGAGTAAACATGCTGTGAGGAAAAAAAAACAGTTTAAAGAACCTTTCCTTGATGCCTCGAAGAAGATTTATATTTCCTGATGATCTCAGTTTATGGGGATTGAACAGAACTCTGCCGACTTCATAGTGTCTCTTGTTTGTTTTACAATTTGCTGGAATGTAGGGCAGAATATGTTAGCATCGTATATTAGTGCGAATCCCTTACAAAGCAAACAAAAAGTTGTCGAAGCTGCTTCTGGGTCACGTATGCCAATGCGATACATTATCTCTCTGCTATTTGGTGCAAAAAAAGAGGAAAGTGTTTTGGCTTGGCATGCACATTTTTTTATTTATAGCTGTCTTTGATCCTCTTTTGTTTTTTGGCTGTTATGTGTTGCATTCCCTTCATTAAGCTAAAATGAAGCTGAAAACCATCCGAAGGATTATGATCCTCTGGCAAAATGTTAAATTGTGCTGCTGACCTAAGTTAATGTTGCAGTAATGGGGGATGAGCATCTCTGAGAAATTGCAACAGAATACATAAAAATCTACAGCGGTATCATGAAGAATTTCTAAGTGCCAGATTCCAAAGGCTCTCATTAAAGGGATTGTGCTCCCACAGGCAGAGGAGGAGGAGGAAAACAGAGGGTTAGCATGAAATGCTAAACCAAAGTTTAGCATCAGGAGGTCAAGCCATGGCAAGTTTCAGGCCACTGTACCTCCCTTCCTTTTCCAGTGGTGTTGGGAAACGGTCATCTTTGGATCAAGCAAAGTCTGTTCTTAAACAAGAAAGCAGATTCACTTAAAGGAAATTGATTCAGGCCTTAACTACTAATACAGTGGTACCTCTAGTTGCGTTCCGCTCTTGTTATGGACTTTCAGCCATCTTACATTTATCAAGCAGCACTTGGGTATCTTATCCATTGGTTATAGAAGCCTTATAATAATCAAGTGTGATGTTAACAGTTCACACCCTTGTGTGCTAGAGGTGCAGCCCAACCACACCAGTAAGCAGAATGGACTTTGGTTCGACTTATCTTTTTTAGTTATTTTTAATTATTACACATATAGCCTATTCTTCTTCAAGGGAGCTCAAACCTCCAATTTGCAAAAGGGTTTCTAGTTGGCTTCCCTTCCCGGCTGTTTATGGGATCAGATCTTTTTAGTTTCAGCAGTAGAACCGCATCAAGGGCCTTCAGACTATTTGGGGTGGGGATAGATATGCACATGGATCATTATGATTTCTGTTTTAGGAACTGAGCTGTCACAGGGCATCCAGTGTGTAATTCAAACCTCCCAAGCCCCCAGCGAAAAAAGCCACCCACCCGATCATATGTAAATAGTACGTTCCATTTAAGTTCTTTCCACAATCCAGAAGCAAGCCAGGCCTTCAAAAATTACCAAAATAGAACATAGTTTTAAGTGGGAAAATACCAGCCCATTGAAATTTAATATGAGGGCAATCACGAGAGGTTCCCCAACTCCTCCTCTGCCCCTCAGATTAATAGAATTGAGTTCAAGAAGGTGATCTGCATCAGGATTGCATCTGGGGGAAATAAGGTTAAACCTCCTTTCCGAAAGTTCTGTGATCATGATGAAAATTAGGACTCTCCACCCCTCATATTAAGGTTGTTGTTGTTGTTGTTTTAAATGCATTCATTGTTGCTTGCTAGCTAATAAAACACAAACACACACACACACACACACACACACACACACACAGAGTGGAACCTCGGTTTTCAAATGCCTCCGTAGTTGAACGTTTCGGCTTTCGAATGTCGAAAACCTGGAAGTAACTGCTCCAGTTTCCAAATGATTTTCAGAAGCCAAATGTGCTACGCAGCTTCCATTTTGAGTTTTCCTATTGTATTGAGGCTTCTGCTTTCGTTTTTCAGTTTTCAAACGTTTCAAACGGATTATGTTCGAAAACCAAGGTTCCACTGTAGCACCTGATGGGACTCAAGGCGGATTACAGATAAAAACAAGAATCACTAAAAACATTGGGGGGGGGGACCCCAATCATTAAAAAACAATTAAACATTAATAGAATTGAAGCTATAAACACATATAAAATCTGCTTAAAACATACAAATAATTACAATAAAAACAGCACAGCTGCGCAACTAATGAAAAATGTAGTTTGACCCTGAGAAAATACCTACAGCTGCCAGACTATATTTGCACTGAGACTGTTTTTAGATTTTTTAATTGTCTTATTGTGCTATGCCACCCTAGGCTTCTTGGGGGTAAGAGTCGGATAGAAATTTAACAAATGAATAAACACAAAATCATAAGAAATGTAGTAAACTGACTTATACTGTGTCATGCCATTGTCCCATTTAACCCAGTTCCATCTACTTTGATTGGCAGTAACTGGGATGCGGGCAGAAATTTGTTTCAGTTCACATTTTAATGCAATCTTACCTACTTCACAGTTCCTGAAATAATACGCCAAGCGAAGCACAACTGCCCTTTGAAATGTGCATGTTTACGAATTTTGCAATGCAGTTCTCCCACCAAGGGATGTGTACAACAGTGCTTATACTCAGGTAAAGTGGAAGTGTAAATGCATCTATCATTGAAAATCACATGCAAAATCACTTCTAATTAGGTAACATTGCACACAAAAAATGTAAATATTAGGTAAAATTGGCACTAGAATGCTGGCAAATTTTTAAGACATTGACAGAAAACCGCAAGCTGCTATGGAAAGGTTTGGAAGTAAATTTAAGATCTGAAAAGAATGAGAAAATGAGAGAAACTGAAATGAACATATTCATTCCATTTTTAGGTGGAATGAAACTTTCCAAGCTTTTTGGACAGAGGGATTTTCCAGACTTACCTAGAAACTCAAAGGATTGAATTTGGGACCTTTGGCATGCAATGCCTGTGCCATGTCCCTTTCTCAAGTTTTTAGATGGTTGCCCAGGGCATACACTTAAGAAGAGATTTCCCCAGTGAGCATTTCTTATATAATACCAGCTCAGTTGCAGCTTGGTGGCCAAATTCATAAAAGCGTCTCTCGTGAGTCTCCACTACTCTCAGAACATCGGCACGCCTGGGACAGAATTGTTCCTCTGCACTTATAACAACATTGGAATCTCGGTAAACATTGCACAGTTGAAACTTGTAGGGTGCAGCTGCAGGCTTTTAAACTTTTTATATTAACTTCCTCTGTTATTTTTAGCGCTAATCCTCTCCTTTTGGTCTAGTATCATGGAGCCCCCCCCCCCCCCAGGATCTACTTAACCAGGTTTAGTGCTGATTAAAGCTCCTTTATTTGAGCTGCTTCTTTGTATTACGCACAGTTGCCTCGGGCAAAGATGTTTGTGGAATGCGATGCAAATTAGGCTTCTTCTGTTCCATGCTGAACTGCACCTAGGCCATAATTTCCTAGCGTACACATTTCCTCCTGCTGCCACTGTCAGTCATGAAAGCCGGACAGCAAAACCGGATCTTGCTTTGACTCCCTGCTTGTCAGTGGAAAGTCAAAGCTGCTGCAGTTACAGTACGATCATTTCTTACTTGTGCAACTTCAACCTTGAAGTCTGGCCAGTTAAATTAAATGCATGGCAAGTTTTCCCTGGTGAAGAGAGCTTTTAAGCTCATTGCCTTGTTTCCTGGGCAAAGCCCTCTTGGTATGCTGGTTCCAGAAGACTGGGGAGGATTGCTTGAGATCTTGTGGGAACTTGGATGGCCCTGTGAGATCTTGTGAGTGGATCCCAGAGCTGGTGTGTTGAGCAGGCCTTGCCCCAAAAACAAGGCAGAGAGGCTAACCTTGCCAGGCAAGGTCCATTCAGCACTCCACTTCCGGAAGGCTAGAGATGCTCATACATTGGTGGTTCCCAGGATTTGAATATACATATTTCTGTGTATACGCAGAACCCTTGGAACTGAACTCCCACATAAAGTGCATTGCAGTTCCTTTGGCGTGGGACCTGCCTTAGGACTTATGCTTCATGGCCTCTGAGTTCCAGCACTTCCTGTACCTGTTGCAGTGAAGATGGGCAGGGGAATTAGGGTCCATTAGTAGTCGCATTAGCAGCCACCATGTAACAGTGGGAAAAACATCCCTTTCCTAAACTGGGCATCTCGCCTTTGTACATTAGCAAGGCTCAAGAACAGAAGGTGACAGGCTTTCACAGAGAATCACGCTGTTATAATAACACTCTCCCCTGTGCCATCGCTTCTGGCATTGGAAGCTGCCGTGGTTTTGAAAATTGCTGTCATAAATAGGCTGTGATGTTAATACTATTTCCTTAACCCCTTTGAAAAGTTGCCTATGTGTCAAATTCTCAGGCAAAGATGGGGTGTAATGTCCCCCCCCCCACTTTCTTTTCAGGAGTTGGTGGACAGGCCTTGGATATAATGCTGGTGTAAAGTAATGGGGGGGGGGTTTACCATAGAAGCCAAGACTGAATGTTTTACTTAGAAAGGGGCCTGCCTTGCATCCCAGGGACATAAGCTCCCTCCTGTGGAAGCCAAACAGTTATGAATGCAATTTGGCTTCCAAAGAAGGATTGGTACATTTCTGAGTCAATCTCCACAGCCTCTAAAAAGCTTTCCACACCTCGATGGGGGATGCTGCGCAGCACTTTCTCTTATCAAAAGCCTGAGGTGACTGTTCTTGTGTGTTGTGTGTGTGTGTGTGTGTGTGTGTGTGTTCATAGAGCAGGGGTCAGGTCCACTGTCCCTCAGAGCTTGTGGTGAGCCGGCCTATATTTTTTTTTTTGGTGGGGGGATGAACGAATTCCTCTGCCCCACAAATAACCCAGAGATGCATTTTAGATAAAAGCACACATTCTACTCATGTAAAAACACATTGATTCCCAGACCGCCCACAGGCCGGATTTAGAAGGCCAGATCCGGCCCCCAGGCCTTAGTTTGCCTAACCATGTCACAGAGGATGAACAAACATTCTCTTTACAACCCTCGTCTCAGAACAGCTTCATGGATAACACTGGAAACTTGCAACCTTTGGTACCTCCTTTCCTTGAACTAATTGCAACTAAGGACTTGAACCTGAGTTTGCTTATTTCCTCCTCCCTCTCAGTTTATGTTCCTTTCCTGCCGTATCTTTTTAGAGCGTAAGCAAGGAGGGAGCTTTTCTTTTGGTTGATGAGCAAGAATTAAAAAATACTCTAAAAAAATAAAGTAAAGTAAAATAGGTTTTGGCAGATGCCTTCAAGGTGACATATACAAAAATACAAGGCTGGTTTGGAATCCAAAATAAAGGCACAGGAACTGCAAAAGGTACTTCTGGTGTCACATGTGAACCTGCTTTAAAATGTAGATCCCCACCAGGCAGATGCTCCAATTGATAAATTTCTTCACTCAGCAATTTGAGCTGAGAAACGCCTAACAACATATACAGGCTAATGTAGTGTTAGCTCTCCTTTCCCCCATAGAAAATCCCTCTAACCCTGACTACTGCAGCTGCCTTTGCTGCCATAATGCTCTTAGAGGGTCACTAAGCAGCTTGACCTCATTGCCCTCTTCGCCAGACAGCTCTCCTGGGTCTCCATTCACAAAGTCGCTGCAACTTCATTCATAAACTAGAAAGGTCCACCTGTCTTCAATAAGCTCCAATGCTTAGTTACTGGATTGGGAGACTTGTAATGACCATAAATAAATACTGACAGCATGTGATCACTAATCCTTACAGCAACTATTAAAGCATCGGGAGACTTCAATCCTTAACAGACTTCTAGACAAGACGTAGGATAGTTTTGAGATGGGGAAAAAAAACATTAATACATACTAAGGGGTGGGGAAAATTCCTTTGTGTTGGTGCCTTTAATATTCATGCTGAAGTGTTGACAATTGCACTACATTTTTGAATACTTCAGCTCTGTGAAAGAGGAGCTAGGATTTAGCATTAAACATTTTACTGCCATGAAATTAGAATCCCATCCCTGAAATAAATGGAAACTATGTAGTAATTAGGGGCGCGGGTGGCGCTGTGGTCTAAACCACAGAGCCTAGGGTTTACCTTTACCTTTCTTTATGTAGTAATTAGGGACGTCAACAGTTTAGATAACTTTAGATTGTGTTTTAGCTCATTAAGAAATTAAAATGTACATCATAATAGGTAAGAAGGGGGGAGCGCTGCAGTTAAAGGGATGGGTTAGAAGAGAGATACCCCAGATTCAACCCCCACTCAGCTATGAACCTCATTGGGTCACCATTGGACAGTTACTTGCTTGCAGCCTAGCCTACTTCACAGGGTTGTTTTGGGGATAAAATTGGGGTGAAGAGAGCACCTTGGAGGAATATTTTTTTAAAAAAATAAAAAATACAATTATGCAAAAATAAAAGCGACTACTCATTCTACCTAACCAAGTTGCCCAAATATCTGGTTTCATGCTATACTATGAGGTTCAGGAACTGGGGGAAATGACCCATGGGGAAGGACAGGGACACAATCATTGCCTGTGCGTTGGAAGGTGCTGTCCCAAGTAAGGAAGCTGCCTATATTCATGGAGAATTTCACATGGTATAGATGCCTGGAAAACCAGGGTTCTACATCAAATGGGGAGCCTACGGAAGTGGAAGGAGACCAGCCCCCCCTTCAAACAGTCACTGTCCAACTTATAGAGAGCCATGTAAATGAGCCTGGGAATACAAGGTGGCACAAGCTTATCCACACAGTTCTACCCTAATGTACTGCTTTTCCTAGTTCTTGAATGCCTGAAGAGGGTTTTTGATGCAGCCTTGCTGTGCTATGCATCCTCCAGTCAATTGCTATTCTTTTATTTGTTTCAATGCTTCCTTCCTTCCTTCCTGGTGGCAACTCTGTGAGTGAGAACACTTCCTTCCTTCCTTCCTTCCTTCCTTCCTTCCTTCCTTCCTTCCTTCCTTCCTTCCTTGTGTGTAACTAGGCTATAGAAACGACCCAGGAAAAAATAGGTATGCTTAATTCTTGCTGAACTGGGCATCAGATCAAAGCAGTGCTTTTTGTTTAACAAGCCAGGATTTCAGTGCCGAAGCTGGGCACTCAAAAGACAGACCCACACCATATCTTTAAGACACATTCAAACCACATTATCGCTCCCAAACAATCCCAGGAACTCTAGTTTGCTAAGGGTGCTGGAAATTGTAGCTCTGAGAAGGCTAGCTCTTCTTAGGTTTATTTGAGCCAAGAAATCTGCAGTGAATGTGCTGGAATTGTATGGTGTGAATCTGCCCCATAAATTCCGAGTTTACCTCAATCTGTGATTTTTTTAAAGAAAAAATATCTTCTCACATACATATTTTAACATGTACTTTCTCTCAGGATACATATTTAAATACATATTTTGATACATGCTGAGAAATGTGGCACAACATTCAGAGCAGTGTAAACTCCCAATGGATAGCTGAGTTCTGATCCACACTTTAGAGTGAGAGGTTCAGATCAGGTCACATTGCATATGAATTTGCAAAGATTGCTCTCCTTAAGCATCCCTAACTGGGGTTCTGAAAAAGCAGCCTTCCAAATGGTGTGTACAGAGTCCTCCACATCTGCAGTTGTGCATCTGGGGGCTCTTTCAAATCTCATAATAAATGTTTGGAGGATGGAGGCACATGATCTTTCCATGCACATGTTCAAGTGACTTTCATGGCTGAAAAGGATGTTAGACTGTCTATTCCACCAAACTTACAGCACCAAAACCCATATTGTAGCTGGCAAAGATCTCCACTCTTGAAGCTGCCGGGCAAATCCCAGCAGTTTGCTGTATCCCTCCTTGAAAATAATCTCCTGCTGCCTTGTCAAACTTGTCTGGCTACAGCCAGTCAGGCCGTTTTGACACGGAGAACATGAAGCTGTTGAATTAAGGTGGCAGGGTTCAGAAGGAAATCTTAAATGGCTCAGGCTGCCAAAGAGCTGCTTTGCTGCTGAATTGGTTCCATTTTCTTTTTAACAGCCCATTTACCGAAGGGAAAGGAATTCAGCAGGTAAAATAAAGTAGATGTTAAAAAAAACAAAAAACCTGAGCCATGATTGCTCAGTCAAATCCCACTTAATGTACAGCAAGCTGCAATCCAGCCTTGTCATTTCCATACCTGTTGTGCTGCTTCTTATCTTGTTTGTCAGAAATGAAAACAGGTGTACGAGGTTCTCCCTCCCCTGATATTCAAGATAGTCATAAAAATGCATACATTTATATAGTTAATGTGTCCTTTTTCTTTTGCTCGGAAAGAGGCAGTTAAGGATAAAGTCAGTGCTGCGATTCATGAAGCCTTTTGTTATTCAGTCATGCAGGGCCGTGATGTAGCAATGCTTTGTCACCGGACTATGCTATCGCACCATCTTCGTTTCAGGGTGATATTTACACGGTGCTTGATCTGAACCTATTCTACAAATCAGCACCAAGGATTTCTGAGGGCAAATGGAGTTTTGCTATATTTCATTGACGCTATCCCCTTTTAACTCGTTCTGGCAGCCAAATGCACTGCTCTGTATTAAGTTCCACCTTAGCACAGATGGCTACAGAGTCACATATTGGTGGGCCAGCACTGGTCTGCATCAGAAATGGCAATTATCTCCCCCTCTGCTGTATCAATGAATAGTCAAGCAGATGAAGTGACATCATCACTGCAGTCAGAAATGAGGAAGCTCCAAGCCTGATGATGTGACATCATACACTGACTATCCCTTGATTTTATGTGTTCATTCGTTTATTTCTACATTTATATTCCACCTTTCCTCAAAGAAACTCGGTATCAAAAAGGATATTGCAGAGGTTGGAAAAGGTTCAGGAAATGATCAAGAGAATGGACCAACTCCTCAGTGTGGAAAGCTTGCAGCATTTGGGGACTTTTTAGTTAGAAATGTATGAAATTAGGATTGACATGAAGAAAGGGAATAGAGAAAAGCTTTTCTCCCTCTCGCAGAACACAAGATGTCATGGACATCCAGTGAAGCTGAATGCTAGAAGTTTCGGGACAGAATAAAGATAAAAGTACTTCTTCATGCAGTGCATAAACTATGGAACTCACTTCTTCAGGGGATGGTGATGGCTGCTAATGTAGATGGCTTTGAAAGAGGATTAGACAAGTTCATGGATAAGGTTATCGATGGCTACTAGCCCTGATGACTGTGCTCTGTCTCCATAGTAATGGTTTTGAATGACAGTTGCTAGAAGCCACAGGAGGAGAGAGTGTTTATGCGCTCAGATCCTGTCTGTTTCCCACAGGCATCTGATTTTCTGAAAACAGGTTGCTGCACTCGATGATCCAGAAGACTCTTCTTATCTACTTATATTGTATACACTTCTCATGCTCCCCCTTTTTAATCCTGGCCATAACCAAGTGGTGCAGGTTAGCCTGAGAGACTGCAGCTGGACCCAGGTCACATAGAGGGATTTATGTCAGCAGAGATCTGAACCCTAGTCTTCTCCCAGGTCCTAGTGCAACACTTTAGCCTCTACACTGCACTGGCTGATACCATCCCATTGTTGTTACGAGGGAGGGAATAGAAGCAGAGATGAGGCTTGTGGCCAGAGCTGATGTCATGGGTTGGCATAAGTAGGCAACTGCTAAAGCAGAGCCCTCTGGAAAGGCAAAGAATTCCTGCCCTTCTCCCTCACCATTGGCACCTGCTCACACAACACATGCTTTACTTTTTTTGGGGGGGGGGGAGACAGACAGACGGATGTGCCATCACGTGCTCACCCGCTCAGCCAAAAGTTCTTCCTGGCAAGTGATTAGGCAGTGGTGGGACAGAAGAACAACCACAGCAGCTGCAAAGAGGGAAGGGTGCTCTAGCGAAGGTGTCTCATCCAAGGGCATCTTGTCCAAAGCCTGGAGCCAGCATTCTTTCTGTGTTGATGGCTGCAGTCCTTAGGGAGGACATCCAACTTTCCTCCGCCTCTTTGTACTTGGAGAGAGTGTTTCATTGAAGCTAATCACCCAGGATTTTCTTCTCATGTTGCAATATTGTAGTCATTGTTTAACAAAACTCAGGTATTGTGGGAAGAGGAATGGAAGAGGGATGTAGTTTCAGCTGCAGTTGTTAGTGTTCACAAACTTTATCATCACCTTAGAATTATCCCCACTTTGCTAACATCTTTGATTACATCTTTCATTTACAATAGGTGATTGTCTTCTTCTGTTACTCAACCAATGGTGTTAGAACTGCAGTGAGATTTCACACCTACTCATCTCACAGAAGGCATTGAGTTGTTGTCAAAACATCACAATGTCTAGATGGTGATTATAAACCTAAACTAGAATACAGGCAGTACTCTGAATCTGAAGGTTCCTTAAGCCTTTTTACCAATCATTTGAGCCATCCAATCACTTAATGCTTTCTTATTCTATTGCTAACCTGGACTTCTTTGGGTGGAAGGGTGGGATATAAATTAATTTTAAAAATAAAAATGGGTGGGATCGACCTAACGAGCCCCATCAGTTGAAGTCCTGTGCAAGAACTTCCGCTTGTGCAATGAGGCTTTCCCCCTCCCCTCTATGTGCCCATGTGCACACCAATATTCGCTGGGGGGGGGGTCTCCCCAAACAGCTTGTGTGGGGAGGAGAGCAGGGATTGTTCTTTCTGGAAAGCTAAAATTCTTGCATAGACAGAATGATTGGATGAACTCAGTGTTAAATTCCACGCATTGTTCCCAGGTCAGAAATTCTGTTTTAGACAGTGATGTGGAAGCCAATGTGAGGCTCGGTAGAAGAGGCTGGTATTAGATCACTTTGATGTATAATAATTTGAGAAGTTGAATGCTTTTCATTCATTGTCCCTCACTTTTCACTCTGGAAATGGTGGATGCAGATAAGGTGACTCCCGCAGCACTGAAGCCAGTTCATATTTGAAGTTTTTGGAAGTTAAAGGACATGCCCAAGTGGGAGTAGAAGCAGTGGAGAAGCAGGAGCCGCCATGTCTTGTAAGATGTTGGCTGGCTGGCTGGCTGCAGAATGTTTGTTTCAGGCCCAAGAAATGCAAAAAAGTAAAATGCTGTTCATGTCCATGTGGTAGAATTTTTTCTGTGGCTTATAAACTACACGGAGGACAGCAGAAATGGAAGGAACAAGGGGAATCCAGCAGCTATAAAATGTATCAAAGAACAGCACCCACCCCCAACGCAATAGCTGATCAGAAAGAAGCTGTTTTATTTTTGTATAAGAACTAGTATGAAAGAGGCCTCCCAGCATTCTCACAGGCCCATATAAGAACAGCGTAAACAGTTGGGCCTGATGAGCATTGACTGTTCCCAACCCTAATCCTGAGGAAAGCCATCTAATTAGATTTTAATTTGACCCTGACTTGTTTTTTAGGAGGTAATTTAATTATTGCTTGATCTTATACCAATGTTATATATTTGATGTTAGCTGCCCTGAGCCCAGTTTCAGCTCATTAAATGAACTTTAATTTGTATCCCGCCCTCCCCGGCTGAAACTAATAGGGACGCGGGTGGCGCTGTGGGTAAAACCTCAGTGCCTAGGACTTGCTGATCGTAAGGTCAGCAGTTCAAATCCCCACGGCGGGGTGAGCTCCCGTCGTTCGGTCCCAGCTCCTGCCCACCTAGCAGTTCGAAAGCACCCCTAAGTGCAAGTAGATAAATAGGTACCGCTTTATAGAGGGAAGGTAAACAGCGTTTCCGTGTGCGGCACTGGTGCTGGCTCGCCAGTTGCAGCTTCATCACGCTGGCCATGTGACCCAGAAGTGTCTTCGGATGGCACCGGCTCCTGGCCTCTTGAGCGAGATGAGCGCGCAACCCTAGAGTTGGTCACGACTGGCCCATACAGGCAGGGGTACCTTTACCTTTATTATCATTAATATTATTCCCAGTGTATTAAAATGAACCCAAGAACAGACTCCTAACTGGCAGCTGCTTTTTAAAAGGTTGCATTAAAAATCCCCAATGAATACAAAGGTCAACAGGTTTTGAACAAATGCAAACTTTACAATCAAATCTAAAGGTAAAGGTAAAGGTACCCCTGCCCGTACGGGCCAGTCTTGACAGACTCTAGGGTTGTGCGCCCATCTCACTCTAGAGGCCGGGGGCCAGCGCTGTCCGGAGACACTTCCAGGTCACGTGGCCAGAGTGACAAAGCCGCATCTGGCGAGCCAGCGCAGCACACGGAAACGCCGTTTACCTTCCCGCCAGTAAGCGGTCCCTATTTATCTACTTGCACCCGGAGGTGCTTTTGAACTGCTAGGTTGGCAGGCGCTGGGACCGAGCAATGGGAGCGCACCCCACTGCGGGGATTCGAACCGCCGATCTTTCGATCGGCAAGCCCTAGGCACTGAGGTTTTTACCCACAGCACCACCTGCGTCCCCACAATCAAATCTAGGCAATTGCATTATTTCAATCATGACTTGAAAGTGGATTTTTCATCTGAGGGCTTTTTCACACATGTTGGGAGACTCAGGGCACACACACAAACACACACAAAAGGAATTATTTCACACAGCACAGAGTTAAGCTATGGAATTTACTCCTACGAGGATAGTGATTGTCACCAACCTGGATGACTTTAAAAGGGAGGTGAAACAATTTCATGCAGGATAAGCCTATCAGTGATGCGTAGTTGTGATGGAAAAGGGACATGGCTTAGTGGCAAAGCATTGGTTTGCATGCAGAAGGTCTCAGGTCCAATCCCAGGCATCTCCAAGTACAGATGCAAAAAACCTTCCTGATTAACCATGTCAGCACAAGCCCTGCTCAAGGGCTTCCATATCTGGCCTTTTCTTCCTCTGCATCCCCCCCCCCCCCACTGCACATCTGCTACCCTGCAATTGGTGCAGGGTGTATGTGCCAGGAGAACCCCCAGAATAGTGTACAGAGGGAGGGGCAGAGGATTGTGTTTTTGGACAGCCTGATACGCCTGAGCAGATGGAACTTATAATAGTGGGACATTGAATTCCACCCAGTGTCTGGAATCCTGGAGATGCGCTGACAGTCATTGCTGACAGTCCTGTGCTAGATGGCCCTATGACAACACACACCACAATTGCCTCATTACGTAAATCATGTTTAGAACACTGCAACACACACACATCTGGCTATAAAGTAACATAACTTTATATGCAATGAAACTGTAATTTAATCGTCATATCAAAAAATGGCAAAGCACAGTTCCTGATGGCAATAACATATCATATTACTATTAACCTTCTATATATGTTATTGTCATAAAGTCCAAGGATTGTCAAGTCCAAATTGAACTTTTGGTCTGAACCAGCAGGACTCTTCTTACATTGTTATGTTTATTAGGTTTTGAGGTGCATACCTAAACACTTCAGGAATGAGTGTGACCAACAAGTTGGCTGGAAGGCTTTGACTAGATGTCCTCATCAAAGAGATGGACTTGACAGAACCTCCCCATTGGGTGTACTCCCAGTGGGAAACATGGACTCCTTTCTGTGTAGCATATGAACTGGCTCTTGATAAAGAGTAAAACTCAAAAATGCAATGTCAGTTATTGCTAGTCAGAATGGTAGGCTCTGGGTGGTTGGGCAGCAGAATCTACTTGGTTACACAGTCCAAGGCTGCATTCAAATAGCAGTTTATTCTGTTTTTCTGACGTTTCCCTAACTGTTAATTTCCACATTGTATATGCCCCTTTGAACAGCATAGCCACCTTCTAGAAATATGGAGGGATATATCATAAGCTTAGCATCTGTTTCTGTATCATTTGCTTCTAGGAAATACTTTGCTTACAAATAACAGGGGAATGAGCACTAAACTTGTGCTATATTCCACTATATGTCTGGAAGAGGCTTATATGTCATGCAAAAGCTCAAATATAATGCAAAAATTGACAGGAAAATGGCAAAAAAACCAGAATAAGCTGACATGTGAATGCAGCCTAAATGATAGAGAAGTGTTATAGAAATGTTGGGCTCAGTGTCCTGCAAATTCTTTGCTGTTTTTGTTCATGAAGGGTTTCACCACACTTTCATTTTAAGGCTTAATTTTCTAAGTAGCTAGACCAGCCTTCTCCAATCTGAAGTCCTCCAGATGTGTTGGACTACAACTCGCATCACTCCCAGCCAGCATGGCCAATGGTCTGGGCTGGTGAGAGTTGTAATCAAAAATAGCTGGAAGGTTCCAGGTTAGAGAATGTGAGCTTTCCATGGTGGTACTAGAAATCACACTGCTGATCTTCATTTTTAGGTGATGTATAGAACTTAATTTTTGGCTTAAGAAATACACACACACACACACACACACACACACACACACTAAAGAACAAGCAATATTTTACAACTCTTACTGCATGACTAGACTATTCCATAGCTAGACTACTGAGAAAGAGGTATAAGAGGTAGAGCTGTAAATACTTTACATTTATAGAAGTAAGACCTGACTTTCCTGTTTCGGTTTGCTAATTTTCAGAAGGCAGCGCAGATACTTTGGCATTCACTCAAATACTCGGTAACATTTCATTCCCTTAGTCACAGATATAGTTATTTGACCTTTTATAAAGCTCTTATTACAATTTTTCAACGGCAAAAGTGTGTGGGGGGGGGGGACTTGTCCTTTGAAACCATATTTCAACATTATTTTGATCCAGAACTTTCCCAGGGATAAAGAAACTCCGAACCTCCAGGTGATGTTCTGCATCAACTCTCATCACCCCCAAACATCATGGTCAGTGGTAGTCACTGTAGTCTATCAGCATCTGAAGAGCCACAGATTCCCCCATCTTACCACAATAATGCCCTTTGTCTATTTCCACTATTTCCTTGCATAACCTAACAATAGGATTCTGCACCAATCATTATCAAAGTCATCAGATTCCTTGTTGTAGAGTGGTCTTGTGTTGATGTGATAGCTCTGAAGAAAGTGGTTCAAGGATTACAGTCATAAGACCATGCCTCCCCCCCCTTGCTTCATTTTGTGACTCCAAGGCTCATTCAGCTGTCAAGTTTGCCACCAGGAAAAGAGTCATTATCAATTTGTTGCTAGTCTCCAAATATATATAGTGAATAGGGTACAGCAGAGAAACAGTACATATGTAGGGAAGGTATTATTTTATACCTGTCCCTCCATTAACCTCAGTATAATTTTCAGGACACCAGGAATAGGAAACCTTTGGCCAGAGGTGCCCACTTGGGCCCCAGACTGTGAATGCCCAGTGATGTCATGTCATGCACGCACTGCTCGGCTGCCACCCTCTGCCGCCGTGGCAGGACAGAGTCTCCACCTCCACTGTCTCTGTTGGGGCCTGACATAGTTGCAGATGCACCCCAGAAGCACATCCTCAGCCACAGTGGGCCCCAATAGAGGGCTTGTGGTGAATGCAGAGGCCCCAGCCCAGCTGCTGCGGCCGCACCAGAGAGTCAGAGGTAAGGCAGCAAGCAGTGGAGGCCAGGCACCCACAGTGAAAATTTTGTGGGTGCCCAGGCACTCAGGGACCCCTGGAGTTGGCAACTGTGCCTGGTGGGCCTTTCACAATAACATGAAGGGCCAACTCTCATCAGGTCCTGGTAAGATGGCCAAAGGTCAGGAACGATCAGAGTTGTAACCAGTGCCATTTTTCTAGAAAAAGAGGTGCTAGAACTTACCTCTTGCATTCTCCTAGAATGGCAATGGTGCCCACCTGACAGGTGCCAGTACCAGTGGCATTGCAACAGGGGGGCGGTGCACCCCAGGTGCCGTGTCTGGGGGGGTGTGACAAGAAAGCACTCCGCAGGGGCTTGCGGGGGCGCAAGCAGCCATCGCACCGGTGCAGCCACATGTGGAGGATCCTTCATTCGTGGCTGCAGCCACAAGCAGAGGAGCCCAGCGCCGGCAGTAGACTGCTATGTACAGTGCATGTGCAGCGTCACACGCATGTGCTGTATGTAACGATGCTGCACATGCGCTGTACATAGAGGTTTGCCACTCGAGCGCAATACAGACAGTGGTGGGATCCCTCCGTCGCTGCTACAGCCGTGAACGGAGGATCTTGGCACCGTCCGTACGGCGCTGGAGCAGCGCCACCGGCAAACCGCTATGTACAGCACATGTGCTGTACATAGCTGTTTGCTGCCCCGAGTGTCATGACGCCTTCAATCGCCCCTGGCCAGTACAGTGGCATCTTGGTTTAAGAACAGCTTAGTTTATGAACAACTTGGATTAAGAACGCTGCAAAGCCAGAAGTAGGTGTTTTGGTTTGTGAACTTTGCCTTGGAAGCAGAACATGTTCCACTTCCTGTTGAGTGTGTTCCATTTGTAAATTGAGTCCCCCACTGCTATGGCAAAGCACGTCTTGGTTTATGAACGCTTTGGTTTAAGCAAGGACTTCTGGAATGGATTAAGTTCGTAAACCAAGGTACCACTGTACTGCGTTCTGGTGAGTTCTGGCAGGAAAAAAAGTTCCGGGTTATAACTGCAACTGGAAGGCCATAGGTTCCCCATCCTTTCATTAAGCCAACCTCATTATGGGAATTGCTCTATGTGCTATAGTCCTGACAGCCAAATATAACATATAATTCCCACTGGACTCCACACGCTAATCTCTACTGCTGTCTCAAGCTACTGGTGTCAGGCGACACAAATCCTAAATATTTCAGTGGAGGAGCATCCAAGATGAATGTCAGCCTACAGCTGTTTTTATGTATTTTCTTAGTTTTGCTCTTGTTTTAATTATCCGTTGCTTGTTTTCCTACTGGGCTATCAACTCCATGGCTAATGTTTGCAAAGATGCCCGATGTACCATGGGTGATAAATGCTACTATTATCTTAAGCAGGGAGAGGCTGGCTGCCCTTTTAGTTCAGAGGATCTTCTGGAGGGATGGGGTGGAAAAGGATGGGTGGCAGACTGTTTTCTCAGTGCTGTTCCTTTGATACCATCTTGGCAAAATAGCCATATATTAAAGACAACACAAAATGTTGGCTCAGTTCCGAAATCTAAGGGGACCCGACTAAAGTTGCTTGCTTTAATGTTCAAGGGAAAGGAAAATACTTGGAAGTGCTGTTCTGAACCATTATGAATCAAAGGGATACTCTATTTCCAGATGACACATCATGAATGTGTTTCTCTCAGAGATGCAGGGGGCAACTTTGATTTGTGCTAGTCACAGGCGAGGAAAGCACAGTGGCTTTGGGCACAATTCATCTCAAACCAAAGGCTTTTTCTAGTTTTGCACTGTACTACTGCACTGTAAATTGGGGGAAAGGACCACAAGCCAGAGGTTCCAACTTAACACAGGGCCATTGCTTAATAGTTTTGAGCAGTGTTGCTTCCTCATACTCTAGTGCATCATATGAACTAGTGGTAAATGTCCAGATACTTGGAGTATCCAAGCCCCATATCTAGAGCCAGGAGGAGAGAACAGTAGTTGAGCAATTGATGGGAACCCATTCAAAAGACTGTTTATCTTAAGGGTTTACCATCCTGCTTTCATTACTGCCTGGATCCTCCTGGCTTTCTGGGTCATCAGAGGGAACAAGCCTTTCAACACCTCCTAATCTCATAACATATTCTGCAATTCTCATGGATGTTTTAAGTCGACATTGCTCATGTCTTGCAGGTAATGAATTGAGAAACTTAGCAATTCTATAGTTTGTCCAAGTTAAAAGGGGGTCTTTTAAAAACTCAAACTGAGGACCTTGTCTCCAAGGACATCTTAGAACCATTTTTTTTCCTCCCCTGAGGAGAAAAAGCAATAAAACTTCTCTGAGGCATGGTGCAGATGATTATTTAAATAGATAAATAAATAAATAAACCACTGACTTTCTAAAACAATGAAAGGACAGAAGAAATGTCAGGCAGAGATTTCTGCCAACCAGCCTCGTGAGAAGCTTCTTCCCAACATACAGCCATATTTTATCCTTTCATCAAATTGAAATCAAAAGAGGGCTGTTAGATTTTATAGTGTGTTTGATGGTGCATTGCATCACTAGCTGAATCTTCAGCCTAAATGTTCATTTTGAACAGTGAATTAACTACTTAAGCATCCTTTAGAAGAGGCTGAACCCATTACCTTTGTTTTGTTTTTCAGGTCTTTAAAGAATACCTTGGTGCAGTCATAATTGCCTTCCAGAATTATCTGGGTTTTGGAAGCAAGTTTTAGATGTTTTCATCAAAATATGTTTTCAAGCCTATTACACACAGTGTTCAAAATGGTCCCAAGAAAGGAAGAGGTGATTATAATAATAATAATAATAATAATAATATCTTTATTGTCATTGCCCCCTCTCGGGGACAACGAAATTACTTGGCTGCTCCATCCAATTGTTTCATTCCTTTGCTCTCCAATGTTTAATATGGGTTCTGTTGCAGTTTCATATTTCTTTTATTGTACTGACGGAGAAAATTTACGAACCAAGCCATTTTTAACCATCAAGATCATCATAATCATTGTTGAGTTATATGATATGAATTGTAGAATGGACTCAGGAGATAACGTGATGTGATTGGCTACACTGGCATTGATGCAATTTAACACTAATGAGGGCTGTTGGGTTTTGATGTGAACAGAGGCAAGAGAAATAAAGTGAAGTGAAAGCTTGAATGCAAAGTGGGAATCTAGATGCATAGTCTAGAACAGTGTTTTTCAACCTTTTTTGGGCAAAGGCACACTTGTTTCATGAAAAAAATCACGAGGCACACCACCATTAGAAAATGTTAAAAAATTTAACTCTGTGCCTATATTGACTATATATAAACTTACCGGGCTGCTGCTGCTGCTGCACAGGGCTGGACTCACTCGTCTCTCTTCCGAGACCCGACCATGACCGACTGGTTCCAGATGACCTCCTCACCTCACGCTGCACCTGCGGCCTGGTCTGGATCCGGATGCGGTCTCTCTGAAGTGCCAACTCCCGCCGAGTCCTGGTCTCCGTCCATCTCCTCCTGCTCCGGTCCTCCTGGTGACTTGAGTCGCGATGTCTTCTTCTCTCCGCTGCTGCGCACACTGTGCTTGGGCAGGAAGGAAGTCGGAAGATGATGTCCTACTGTGATAGGTCCAGGCTGGAGTCTGGACCAATCACAGCCCGGACATCAGAAAAGTGGAGGGTGTCCCCCTGAGGAGCGCCAATCGGCGCCCCTGCTGGCCGAGGGTGGGGTCAACCCCCCCATACCCAGGACACAGTCCGGCGCCCGCCTAGTGGGCAAAAATTTGACATTTTTTTTAAAAAATCTTTCGAATTTTTCAATTTTTCCTACGGCACACCAGGCAACATCTCGTGGCACACTAGTGTGCCGCAGAACAGTGGTTGAAAAACACTGGTCTAGAAGACCGTGGCAACTAGCCTGCACAAAAAAACAACAACAAAAAACCAGACTACAGATTTCAGGGTGGCAAATTGTTATGGTAAGAGATCAGTTGGTATCTTGAAAAGAATTACCTGATCGTGACTCAGCAAGTCTTTGAAATGAATGGCTGTGTTGAGAGTGTTGTGTTTGCAGTTCCTGCCTTTGTCAGATTTACAGTAACCTCTCTCTGTGTGATAGGGGAACAGAGGAAGGTAACAAAAGTGATGAGGAGCTATGTACATGTTCAGGACAGGAAAAAGTTGCTAGAAGATGCTAACCCTGCAGCTTACTTACAAAAGGAAGGAAAATACATATAAGCAATGTACAAGATGAGTAACAATGTAGACCGCGGGCATAGGGAACTTTTCTTTGCCAGGAAGAGAGTTGTGCATTGAAAGGAATAAAAGAAATATTTTCTGATGTGTTCCTCCCCTGCTGTGGAAATCTGTGTATGCCATACCCATGTGTGGCTGATGAGTAAATCAATGGCTATTTGGTGCAGGGGATAGAGGAAATATGATGCTTTTGTTTTTTCATAACCTTGGAGTTAGCACTGCACTACTACATCCTACTGTGTTGGTCTATAGTATTTCAGATCCCTCTCTGTAAAATTACTTGAATACACACCTTGTGTTAGATTCTCCTTGCACAAGCAAAGCAAACTGAAGATGTGAGCTGGAAGCTCTTGTTTAGTTGGGTGGCTCATTCAATAAATGAGTAGTACCTTCTCTGTATGCTAACCATCACACAGGGGAGATTATAAGGGTAAATTACCAGAAGCTTATTAGCAGACTCAAGGTTGCCATTTTAGGATGGTAATGATGAGATGATAATGATGATGATAATACTGAGGAATTAGGTTGCACTTTCAGTTATTCAAAGCGCTTCACATACATTGTCTCAATAATCCTTACAACAATCATGTAAAGGTAGATCAGGATTACTATCACCACATTTCAGATCAGGTGTTGGCATGGGACACATCCCGCTTATGACTACCAAGCAACTTTGAGGGAAAGGTAAGATCTGAATGGGGAACTTAACTGGCTTACAGCTCAGGATCTCAGGCACAATGCTTTGCCAGCTCTCAAAGTCTGCTTGCATTAGTGAGGAACTCCAAAGTATTGTGGCCCTGCTCCTTTGATGGTTATTTTAGATCCATGGAATTCTATACTGTGTAAGCCATGGGAATCAAGAAACCATTTATTATGCTTATGATTGCTATTCCCATGATTCAAAAAAGGTGAGCTGTGATTCACTGAACCTGTCAGGCTTTACTGACTGCCTTTCATCTCATTTCAAACTCTGATTCATCCCTTGAATGAGAAAACAAATCAGAAGTTCTAGTGGAGAGGGAGCCAATGTGATGCTCTCTAGGGGTTGTTGGACTACAACTTCCATCATCCCTGACCACTGGCCATGCTGGCTAGGGCTGTTGGGAGTTGGAGTCCAACAACATCTGGGAGAAATCTCATTGGATACCATGGTTCTTGTTCATGAAGTGATTTCTATCTTGTGATAGTGAGAAAAACAGGTCCTATAGAAACAATTTAGCTTTTATTTGTAATTATACAGCAAATACCTCCTGGAGCCCAAGGCATACACTTTAAAAGTTACTTAAAAGTTCCTTTGATTCAGGAGGCACTTTGGAACAGATTTTGATCTGAATTATTCTGTTGTTACTGTACACCTCTGCAACTGAGATCTGAATCTGTTCTTTACATTTCATCCTCATTCCTTAGAAATGGAAAGGTTATAACTTATAAGTGCTTTGGAAATGATAAACAATCCTCCTCTTTGCATAAAATCTGAAACCAATTATCCTTTTGAAAAGCATATGGTTACCCCCACCCACAAACACCCTTGTTTCCCAAGCCAGGATATAGTAAAACACACACACACACACACACACACACACACACACACACACACCCCATCTAAGCTCTGCTTCTTAAATTCTGGAGCACAGCCATAAATTTTAATTGGTAGTGCCAACCTTTGTAATTCAGACTCTCTGAGTCAATTGCACAGAGCATTCCTTCAAGGAATTTGGCCCTCAGAGTAGAAATTGCAAGGTGCCGTAAAGGAACTGTGGCAAATATTCATTGAATTCCGTACATAAACCCTACATAAAATCCCTTCAGATGTATCCAAACCCCTTTTATCTTTACTGCCCAGACACATTTGCATGACTGGCTTCTGAAGAAGCTTGCAAGATGCACATTTCAGGCTCTCTCAGATAGTTAAATGGCATTTTCTTGAACTTTTGGAATATATACTCAAGACTAGAAATGCTTCTAATCTGTTGGTGGTGGTAGTCTAATCGGTAGCAGCAGCAGCAGCAGCAGCAGCACTACATAGCCATTACTGAAAAGCCATTACTGCTTTAAAGTGTTTTCAAAAGCAAAAAAGGAGAGGTTCATATCCCATGAAGCTTACAATCAACAATAGGTCAAACAGCAGACAGACGGGAGGAAGAGGCAAGGACAGCAAAAACTTTCCCCCAAGACTGGCTGTTAAAGGAAAATTTCCCTTTCTCTTTCTGAGACCTTAGCTCTGATTTGAAGAGCTACAGCAGTTGTTCTTTGCAGAGCTGACAAGTAAATCAGCTGGATGTGGACGCATATGGCCCTCAGGTTTAATACGATTGCAAGCCCATGATCTAATACATTGTAGAAAATATGAAAAGAAGACAGGAAAGGAAGAAAAGGGGGAATGGGCGAGTTTATTTGTTACTCAGCCTTTACGGCCAGAGAACTTGGCACATTTACGGGACTTAATAATAGTTTAATATAACTATAATTATTCATAATTTAATGATTTGTCTGCAATTTCTGGAAATGGTTGAAGACATTCTTGTTACGGCAGGCTTTCCCAGTTGGATAAATGGGTCTTTACCACAAGTGCCCACTTGCAGTGGTTTTAGTCTTGTTTTAAAGGCACTGTATGTGTCGTTTTTGTGTTTTTAATTATCTTGTGCAGATCACCTTGAGATGGTGGTTTAGAAGGCAATTAATAAATCAATTGTAATAGTAGTTGTAATAATTAGGGAGGTGCCAGAAACTTCACTATAAGGAAATGGCTCCTCTTGTTGCAAGACCTCCTGCCATGTACAGAGCAAGCTTACCTAAATATTGGAGCAGGCTAAGCTGAATATCGGGTAATTATATGAACAGAACCCAAATTCTTGCCTGCAGGCACTAGCTTAGCAATACCTGTATATTCACCATCTACCTGAGGCATGTTCTTACTGGAATAAAAATGCATGTCTCAGTGTGTATCTTGCAGTTGTTTATGGCAACTCCAGCTACTCCCAACATTTCTTTTAGCTTTACAGTGTTGCAAGCTCAGGCACCACATGAGATTCATTATACGCTGAGAACAGGACTGTGTGTGGACGGTTTCTCGAAATTCTTCATGCTATTTTTGAGCAGGGAAAGAACACGTGCACTAGTTCACTGATTTTCTCCATCTTCTCCCTGTTAGCTGTGACAATCCCACAGTTTCTTTCTCTCCCCCGCTTCCTTTTTGTTTTTATGCTGCCACTGCAGAAGCAACTATGCCGACAGCCCAGACACCATTTTGTTTCATCTGCTTTGCCTCATCGTCTGTAGCATCATTCTGGGGCAGTGTGTGATTATTTATTTTTATTTTATTTTATTTATACATCACCTGATTTTAGAAACAACCCTCAAAGTGGTTTACAAAAATGGACAAAGCAATAAAGTTATCAATACGGAAAATCGCCAACAACAGCTTAAGACTTTCAAAAAGTTACAATAACAATGAACTAAAAAGAGATTAAAACTTGCATCAACTTTCCAAACATTTGGGTAGGCTTGCCTAAACAAAAATGTTTTTGGCAGGTGCTGAAAAGAGTACAGCAAAAACACCTGCCTGAGATCAATAGGCAGGGAGTTCCAAAGTGCAAGTTCTTACAGATGCAGAATGGGTATTATGTAGCACCTGTAACAGAGCCAGTTTCACCAATTGAATCAGTGAAGTGGGACCTTCTGCTTGCTACCCGGAGTGGCTGGGACAATCCAGTCAGATAGGTGGGGTATAATAAGTATATATTTATTATTACTATTACTATCATCATCATCGTCATCATCATCGTCACAAAACCTTCGTGTCAGGCTAATGGACTGGTGCCATGCAGGCTGTGCATTGCTTTACAGTGGTACTTCGGGTTACATATGCTTCAGGTTACATACGCTTCAGGTTACAGACTCTGCTAACCCAGAAATAGTACCTCGGGTTAAGAACTTTGCTTCAGGATGAGAACAGAAATCGTGCTCTGGTGGCAGCAGGAGGCCCCATTAGCTAAAGTGGTGCTTCAGGTTAAGAACAGTTTCAGGTTAAGAACAGACCTCCAGAATGAGTTAAGTTATTAACCCGAGGTACCACTGTACCTGCCTTTCAAATCAGCGAAATGAATCAAATAAACAATAATTAATAATTGGCAGCAGCAAAGATTGTGGGGCTCCCCTTCTTGAATTGCACGAATTGATTCCCATTGCTGTTCCCCAGCATTGCTGTTCCCCAGGGACAACCATTTAATTGTGACATTCTAAATCACACTCCCCATTTGCACTCTTCCAGTAAACAGAGGAACTTCGGCCAGGGCTTTCATAACAGCGCCTTCCCCACCGGGACTCCAGTTCCCGGCCTTCCACTTGCATTGAATTGCCGTGAGGTTGGTACAAGAGGCTGAAGAAAGGAGAGCGGGAATACAGCTGAGCTACAAGCATAAAGGGCCAAGTTTTTCTAAGTGTAGATTTCTGAGCCTGAAAAGAAGTGTTGCTTAGTGGTTAAAGCCCGGGGGGCACAGAGACATGAACTCATGACTTTAGAATCTGTGTTACAGATGCATATTTCTCCCTGAGCCTGTCTCTCTTTCCTCTGCCAGACACTTTCCTTTTTTATTTTTATTTTGGTAGAGACTCCAAGAGAAGCAAGGAGAAAAGTTACCACTTCCGTTACAGAAATAGTAGTAGCCTTCCTGCCTACGCCCCGTTTGCGTGCACTAAATAATTTGAAGGCAAGTCAATTTTAAGAGGCTCTTTGGAAGCTGAAGACAAGTGTTCAGGCAGATGGCGAGAGAAGCCTCCTCAAGGAGGATTAGAGCTCATCTCATTGCCTATAACAGGCCTAACCAGCGTCTGTTTGGGGCAGAGATCCGTATCATAACTCCAATTAGCTGTGTTCAGTTAATTGTGTGTGAACAATTGCATGCATGTAAAAAAAATGTAACAGGGTGGGGTGGTAGCAGGATTGAAATCATGGTACATGGAGAAAAGGGTGAGGTTAATATTTCTCCTTTGTCATCACCCTGACAAAATTCCTCATAGCACAAAGCTCCTCTTATCTCAGAGTGGTGGGGGTGGTTCAGTTTCCATAAAGCTATGCTCTATCTCCTGCTGAGTTTGGCTGTGTGAGGCATGCGAAGGAACAGCAAGAATTGTTTTATCTCTCAGAAGCATAAAAAGCCGGGTGAAAGGGCCCTTTCTGGGCCTAGTAAGGATGACATGCTGTTGACTGGGGCCAGTTCTAGGGAGCAACCAGACTGGCTGCCAGCTTGTTTCAGAACACAGGTAGGGATAGACAAACCAGCCAGCTTCAATTTATGTTGGTTTCAATCCCTCCTCACAATCTTAAATTCGGTTTGCCACATTTCCACATCAGTTGTGATTTATTTCTTTATTTTAAAAGCATTTTGTGGGCCATTTTGCTGAATATACAGATTCTTGCAAGCAATCTCACCTAATATAATGCACATATTTATGCAATTTTGAGAAATATGCCCTAATACACACATTTTTATACATTGAGTTTTTGTAGTTGGAGGACTGCATCAGACAATTCTGGCACAATTGCAAATCACGGAACACACGTTGGACAAAATTATATGTATTATCTGTGGCCATAAGGCATATGGGAGAGCTACCTTGTCTCTGCCACTGTTCTACAGTGGTAATTAAACATTACCTGTCTGAGAATGTTGTCCTGAGGATTAGTTAGAAGCCCTACCTGGCAGCAGAGCAGGGTTCCGTTTGTCCTCGATAGGAGACATGAGGTGGCAGTTTCATTTTATTGTGGGTAGAAATCCCCTTACCCATCCAGCTAGTGATGGGATCTCAAATGAACCAGAAAATTAGCCAGTTTCTCCGGTGACAGTTGCCTCGTTAGACAGCACGCTGCAGGCAAAATTTGCCATGCACAAATCCCAAACCTGCCCATGCAAATGGATACTGTATTTACTTAGGCAAATCTGATATTGATACACTAAAACGTGGCCACTTGAAAAATGAGATGTGGCAGGGTTTGTATGCAAATTTGAGGGCTTTCTACTTAGGTTCTGCTTTAAACAAATAATTAGAATTATATTTTTTATAAAAAAAATCAGTCCAGATGGAGCGAGAATCAGTAGATATGCTACTGAAGCCCTCTTTAGATTATGGTGACAAAATCCTGTATTGCAAAAGTGTTGCTAAGCACATTCCCTTTCAGTCTTGGGCTATGCCTCATTGAACACAAGCCAGCAAAGGATACTCTATCATGTTTGCTTTCATTACTCTTGCAGTAAGATATCTGGGACAGGCTGGCTGTGTAGTTTAATGGAGGATGCTGTTTAGCTTCATTTTACCTTCTGTTGTCCAGGGAGTGGGTGGGATCGTGTTACTGTAAATATTTCACTGGAGGGCCAAGTGGGGCAGTTGGATTGATGATCAGTCATATTTACTTAATGCTTACCTTCAGCAACAGAAGCTCTCAGCTGCTGGTTGTCCCCCCCCCCCCCCCAGGTTTTTCACTGGTGTATTCTTAGGATATCTTCTGCCCTTTTGCTTTTCTCGTGACATTATTTTTCAAAGCTTTTGCTCTTATTGAGCTTCAGCCTAGATAAAATAGGCAAAAAACAAACAAACAACCTAGTGCACTATGTGCACATATGGTAGAAATTATATAAATCAATAGGCTGTATATATATATGTATGGTAGCAACTAGGTGGAGTAGCAAAGAAAAGATGAGGCTATAATGGGAATGGGAGAGAAGGAATGGTAACAGGGAGACATGTTGCCATGTTGTTCAAATGGTACCAGTTAGAATATAATGTTGAGGCTGGGTAAGATTAGCAGGTAAATTAAAGGTAAAGGTAAAGGAACCCCTGATCATTAGGTCCAGTCGTGGCCGACTCTGGGGTTGCGGCGCTCATCTCGCTTTATTGGCCAAGGGAGCCGGCGAACAGCTTCCGGGTCATGTGGCCAGCATGACTGAGTCGCTTCTGGCGAACCAGAGCAGCGCACGGAAACGCAGTTTACCTTCCTGCCGGAGCGGTACCTATTTATCTACTTGCACTTTGCCGTACTTTTGAACTGCTAGGTTGGCAGGAGAGCAAGTCCTAAATGTATTGATCATTCAGCATTCATCTATCCCATAAAAATAGATGGTTGAACCCTGGATGGACACTCAATAGGCCTCTGGGATGGCAGAGAATTAAGCACAGCTTATCCGTGCAAGGTGCTTTGTTCGGTAATGCACATAGTGATCAGTCTGTTGCCCAACAAAGGCTGCACAAGTATCTTTGATGGGAATATTTTGCTTGCAAGTGTAATATTTGCTTTTCACGGTATGTGAATGTGCAACTTTGAAATTCACTTTCTCAAAAGATTAATGTCATCAGGAAAATGGGACAGCTCAAGCTGACAGAGGAATTGACATGAGACATAACAAAAATGGAAAGTGAATGTCAAGCAGTGCATTCTCAGGATTAATTTCTGGGCTGGCGGTGGGGAGGGATGATGATGATGATGATGATGATTATTATTATTATTATTATTTTCCAGCAATCATTTGCACCTATAATAACTATTATCACTATTAGGGAAATTATTTTCCAGCATTCATCTGTTTCTAACAGAAACTACTTGGTTATGTATAATAACAACCCCAGACTGTTAAATGAGCATTGATTTAACCTGTGGGATCTCTCCAGTAGTGGATTCAAGCAATATCCATAGGTAATTGCATTGACTGGGAATTTCTTTCTCACCCTCTTGTATACAAGAGGGTGTGTTTGTGTGTGTGTGTGTGTGTGTGTGTGTGTGTTTTGCAGCACTTTTCCGAGTGTCCAAAAGGTCACGGTGGGATGGGGCATGTACTGGCATTTGCTTGCATTTGGAACAGACCATGTGATAGTCTCTCTGAGGAAGCACAGAACAAGGAAATAAGATTTGTTTTGTTTCCAGCTTGCGAAAGAAAGTGTATGTGTGCATGCAGACACCTGCCTCCTCCCCATCATGCACTAGACAGGACTAACCGAGGATGGCTTGAGGCAGGAAGTTTGAGCACTTTCTTTTTAAAATTCATCTGTTGTATTTTAGCCACTTGTGTTTAAAAATGTGTAAGAGTTAAACTGTGGAAGTGGCTGGGTGATTCCACACACTTGCCTGGTGCTGGATTGACTGAAACAGGCTTCAGAAGTGGAGGTGGAAGGGTTTAATGCAGACTTGGCTCCATAGTTCTTTAGGCCCTCATCAATGCTCCGCCATGACCTCCCTGCCAATTTGGATACAATAAAGGAACTGGAGGCCCCTCGACTGTCCTCGGGTCCAGTATTGGACCACTTTGACCGGATATCTCCAGCCGATGTGGACAGATTCCTCCAAGCTGGAAAGCCCACCACCTGTCCTCTTGACCCGTGCCCGTCATGGCTAATTAGAGCGTGTCCAGACGAGGTGCGGCCCCCCCTGGGGGATATCATCAATTTGTCCCTCGGCACCGGGATATTCCCAGGGGAACTGAAGGAGGCGGTGGTGCGTCCGCTCTTAAAGAAAACATCATTAGATCCCTTAGATCTATCCAATTACCGCCCGGTCTCAAATCTTCCATTCCTGGGTAAGGTGATTGAGAGAGCGGTTGCTGAACAGCTCGGTAGGTTTCTGGATGAAACATCTGCTCTGGATCCATTCCAGTCCGGCTTCCGCGCTGGGCATCGGACCGAGACGGCTCTGGTCGCCCTAACAGATGATCTCCGCAGGCAGCTGGATCGAGGCGGGTCGGGGCTGCTGATTCTTCTTGATCTGTCAGCAGCCTTTGACATGGTCGATCACGAACTCCTGGACCACCGCCTTGCCGACGTGGGGATCCAGGGCACAGTCCTTCAATGGCTGCGCTCGTTTCTCTCTGGTCGGGGACAGAGGGTGGCGCTTGGGGGGGAATTGTCATCGCGTCACTCCTTGGTGTGTGGAGTGCCTCAGGGTGCGATTCTCTCCCCACTGCTTTTTAACATCTTTATGCGCCCCCTCGCCCAGCTTGTCCGGAGTTTTGGGCTGGGTTGCCATCAGTATGCTGATGACACCCAACTCTATCTGTTGATGGATGGCCATCCTGACTCGGCCCCAGACACACTGACCAGATGTCTGGAAGCTGTGGCTGGATGGTTACGTGGGAGCCGGTTGAAGTTAAATCCTTCGAAGACAGAGGTCCTCTGGCTGGGGCGGGACGATATGGGATCGAGGGGGCAACTCCCATCTCTTGCGGGGGTGCAATTAGTGCCAGCACCGTCCGTTAAGAGTTTGGGTGTAATCTTCGATACCTCCCTCTCTATGGAGGCGCAGATTACAGCTATAACAAAGGCGGCATTTTTTCATCTCCGCCAAGCTAAGCAGTTGGCCCCTTATCTCTCTCGCCCTGATCTAGCCACTGTGATCCATGCGACGGTCACCTCCAGACTGGATTATTGTAACTCGCTCTACGTGGGGCTGCCCTTGAAACTGACCCAGAAACTCCAGCGGGTGCAGAATGCCGCGGCGAGACTCCTTATGGGGTCTTCGCTGCGAGATCACATTCATCCGGTACTATACCAGCTGCACTGGCTCCCGGTGGAGTACAGGATCAGGTTTAAGGTGCTGGTTTTAACCTTTAAAGCCCTATACGGCCTAGGACCCTCGTACCTATGGGACCGCCTCTCCTGGTATGCCCCACAGAGAAACCTACGGTCTGCAAATAACAACACCCTCAAGGTCCCAGGCCTCAGAGAGGTTAGGCTGGCCTCAACTAGAGCCAGGGCCTTCTCGGCTGCGGCTCCAATCTGGTGGAATGCTCTGTCACAAGAGACTAGGGCCCTGCAGGACCTGACATCTTTCCGCAGGGCCTGCAAGACAGAGTTGTTCCACCAGGCCTTTGGTCAGGGCGCAGCCTGACTCCCTCCTCTGGCAACCTGCACAGAATTTTGCCTAATCGGTTGCCAACAATTTGATTTTAATTAATTTTATAATGAAATGTTTTTAGAATGTTTTTAGAATTTGACTGTTTGACTATTTGACTGTTGTTAGCCGCCCTGAGCCCGGCTTCGGCTGGGGAGGGCGGGATATAAATAAAATTTATTATTATTATTATTATTACACTAGTGCAACTGGGCTGAAGTGGCAATGTCCTATGGCTGGTAAAAGAAAAAGCCTCTATGTTTTGACCCTGCTGGACTTGAAAGATCCAAAGTTGTAACAGTTTGTTTCCTAGGTTTCAGTTTAACCTGGCAGAGTTGTATCATAGCTGATAACTCTGAAGGGAAGAGGGCCCCTCCCAGCTAAACACATCAGCACTATCAGAGTGCTGATAATCTACCTCTTTCTCACTTAAGTTCACTATTTAAACAAAAGCGTGGAAAAAGAGCATGTTAATTCTTTGGGGTAGGGTAGGAAATACCAGATTCAGTCCCAGTACCGTTTCCCTCTCTGGTTAACAAGTGCTCTACTTCCACCTGTGTCAGGTGAGCCTGTGAAGATGCTGAACTAGTGACTAGAGGCAGTAATGGGCCAGATGAAGCCAACTTAAATTGTGGCAGCACAGAGGCATTGTGGGTAAATGGTGTGCAGTAAGTTTTGAAGCTGGAGGAATGAAGGAAGCTCGATTGTATCATGTCCTTCAGTTTGCAAAAGGTCTAAAATTTCTGTCTTTTGAGCCGCATGCATAGATTACGTAGGGCATTTAATTTTTTGCTGTTTTCTCTATTCTTGAAGGAGGAGGGTTAAATCAACCATGGGATATAATGGTAGCAGTAGAAAGGTTTTATGCCTTTATAGTATGTGAACACCTAAGGCATATTGAGGAGAAACCACTGTGCTTGTTCATAGTGGGTGGCCTATTGGGGTTAAGGAAACACAGCACATATGTCAAAACTCCTGTTACCCCGTTCTTCGTGGCGAGATTGTATATGGATAACTCTGGCCTTCCCAATAGAACTCAGGTCTTGGTGGTAGGCCAGGCAGCAAATCACATTAATACAACGTCAAAGACCTGGAAAGAGATAGGGAAATTTAGGGGGGAGGGCTGTCAAGTTCTTTTTTCTGTTTCTTTGTGAGCCTGACAGTTTGGTTCAGTACAAAGACCTTGGATTTGAGTGCAAGAGAATTGCAGAACTTGAACTACACAAACAGAATGGCAATTTAATAGCCTATATCTGTAGAAGTTGGCTTTGCTGGTGAGCATGCATGAATAAAGGAGTTAATTTTGCCAGTGTATATAAACCAGAATCCTTACGGGAGAGGTTAGGCATTTGCTGTCTTATCACCGATTCAGTTCTTGGCTGGGCTGTGTCTATGTCCTGCCAAATATGCTATAAAGTGAACATGACACTTTGGCTTCACTGAAGTCTAAAAACAAACTTGCATTGATTCAGTAATGCCAGGTAGAGGAAAAATTGTACACTGGGCAGTCCATACACACCCAGTTTGGTGATGACTTCTTTTTGATTTGATTTATTATTTAAATGCAATTTCTGTGCTAGGTACTTCCCCTAAGTAACAACACACAAAATCAACTTCAATCAAAGAAGGGGGCATTTAAAGCAATATAGAACCATGCTTTGTGTAGGTCTCTGACTTTGTATCTGGTCCAGAAACTGCAACTAGTCCATAATGCAATGACCAGCCTGCTCACATGCTACTCCATTGCTAAGAGAGCTGCACTGATTGCCAATTTGCTACTGAATTAAGTTCATGGCTCTTGTGTTAACAAAGCCCTGAACAACTTGGGCTGAAAGTACCTTAAGGGCCACCTGATTCCTTATGTGCCACCTTGATCATTGAGATCTTCTGATGGGGCAAAGTTGGCCATCCTTCATGCCTGAAGGTTAGCCAGTCTTTACCACTGGCAAAACATTAGTGTTGCAGGCCCTGCCCCACGGAACTCCTTGCCAATAGAAGTCTGGCTTGAGTCATCTCCACTTACTTCAGATGTCTTCTGAAAACTCTGTGGTACAGAAAGGACTTTAGAATTTGACTTTTTTTAAAAAAAAATGCATCATTTTTTATTGACATGTTACTGATGTTATTACTGTTGAACACTGCCTTGTTATATTTCTTATGAGAAGGTGGTTTATAAATATAAACAAAAAAGAAAGCCAAAAGTACTGGTTTGTCAAAAAAAATTATGGCATATGTATTGCTTAGCCATAACACACAATTTCGATAGTGGTAGTGGGCTCTCCAGACTGGTTGGCCCCTTTTCTTTTTTTCCGGATGTATTCTACAACAGTTCACTAACACGGGCCACATTCACACCCTACATTTATACAAGGCTTACACCAAAGAATTCTGGGAACTGTAGTTTGTTGACGACATTGGGAGTTGTTATGGGACAGGAAGCTGTTATGAGACAGGAAGTGAAGCAATTTGTCTGTCCCAAAACTTTATCAGGTACAAACAGGAGTGAAAGTGGGATTGCATATAATTATCCTGATACCATCATGAGCACAAATCATCGTGAATGCAACAGTAAAAACAGACATCTGGAGGGACCAATAGAGATAGAAAGAGGGAGAGAATGAACAAAGTGATAAAATACACAGTGTTGATTTGGGTCAGAATAATAATAATAATATCAAGAATAATGCTGGGCTTCATAAAATTCAAAATTTTAACAGCCGGCCTTTCAAGACTGTGAAAAACTACTAGTACTTTAACTGTTTAATGCCACAAGGGCATTCAGGCCATAATGTACCACACATATGTGTAAAGAAGAGAATGAGGTAGTAAATCTCAGCATGGTCACCAGGGCTCAATGATTAAGAGCAATAAAACATGTGCTGAACTATATAAGACTTAAAACCCCGAACACCAGAAAGTACATTTTATTTTACTTTTTTAGTTTAAAATAGCAGTTGAAAAACCATTGCAATTGAGAAATGGCAGCAACAGGAATAAGAGTGTGTATTATTTTATCATAAGAGATTATATTATATTTGTTTCCCCTTACCTAGCAATATTTTGGTTTTCTGTGTGGTGACTAATAACATTCTCTCCTGCTGCAATTTCTCTAACTCTTTGTGATGTTAGGAAAAGCCAAGAGATAATTAATAACCGTCCTGTGATGATAAGAGGATGGCTCATAAGGAAATGAAAATGAATCACTAATGAGGTTCAGATATTGTAAAATAGGGGGTAAGATGCGAAAAAGGGGTTGCAGTCATAGCATACCATATGGGTAAAAGTGTTTGGCATGTCCTGAGGAGTTATCTTAGTTCCATATCTCTATCTCAGTTGTTCTTCAAAACAAATTTACAAATAAGCTGCTGGAATATGCTAATCTCTGACACATCTTTATTTTAAGTGGTGTGGTTTTTGATGTGGGTAGTGATCTATCAGGCAGGTAAACCTATTGCACCTGAGCAGAGGTCGCATGTCCCCTTTCACCACTTGAGGCAATACGGGAACTGCCGCCTTGCCCTGCTGCTGCTGCTGCCACCCCAACCTGCCACCATGGCCTGTTCTGCCACAGCTGCACACCTTGCTGCATCTGCATGGCGGTGGAGAAGCAGCGCTGCCCATGGCACCAATTTCATGCAAGATCACGCCAATTTGGGCACAAGATCTCATCCAAAATTATGTGAGAGTTTGCATGTTCCACAAGATCTCACATGATTTCGGGTAAAATCTCACCCAAAATGGGCGCCATCTTGCCCCAAATCAGCGCTGATGGCAGCAGTGCATGTGCACCACTGGCAGAGGCAGGGGCCAAGTGGGGCACCCATAGGTGTGTCTCCTCAGAGGCTTCTGCCGCCTGAGGAAGTGGCCTCATCCTGCCTAATGGCTGGGCTATCTCTGTGCCTTAGAATACATTCACGATAAGCTTTGTGGAGGGTACCGTTCTATCACCTCAATTATTTTTATTTAAACTTTTATATCTGTTAAAAAATATTTTCTGTATATATAAATTAGCAAAACCCTGTTACAGTGCAATGCTTTTTTTTTTTTTAAAAAAAGGAGGTGAATGCTTTCTCACCACCATTTTAACAAGTTTATTTCCCCACCAATTAAATACTTTCATTCGGCAATAAATGTTAGAAACTGTGGGTTTGTGGGCATTTCCTAGTTAGCAACAGGTGATCTAACTTAAAGGAATAAGCAGTTAGAACTAAACAAATCATTTACTTAAAGGTCACTTTGATTTTTCTCTAAGTGACCACTCTGATGAATTGGACTTTCTCCCCCTCCCACAGCAACTATATGTCATGCCTACTAAAGTGGAGTGAACTTTCTAGGAGGAATATGCAAAAATATCCTTGATTGTGTGGGAAGTTGGATGCAATTCTGTTTGTAGTGTACAGCAGAAGAGCAATAGTAATTAGCGCCAGGAACATCAGCCTTGAAGCTGGATATGTGTGGGTGTTAAGCACATGCAGCAGTCATTGGAAAGTGGCAGCCTTTCTGCTTGAGGGTGGTGCATTTGGGCCCACGGGCATTTCATTTCCCTCATTTCGTGATTCTGCCTCCCACAAATAGTTGAGCCAACAGGAGATCCAGCAGGTGTGTCCTCAAGAAGAAAATGTGGCCTGTAGGGAAAAGCTGCAGATATTCAGCAGTAAATCATGCCACAAATTAGGCTTGCTCTGGGCAGTGCTTCCAGTCAGAATTATTGCAGCCCTGCTTGGAAAGGTGTTTGACCCCTCCTCTCAATCCCACCAAGAGCTTCTATGAGTGCAGGTGATATTTCAGTTATAAAGAAGGTTAAAATACCATGCATATGTATTTCAACAGTCTCCTTTTTGTTCCAAAGCATCCCTGCTGATTATCAAATCAAGATATTATTCTTATTCTTATTAAAATCAGTTTTATTTTCCCTTTTCCCCCTGTAGTGTCAAACATGTATTGTTACTTCAGTCCCTGGGTCAGTTGAGTCATATCACTAAAGCTAATATATAGAGCATAGATGGGCAATCTGTGACCCAAAGGCTGTCTTTGCTGCAGCCTTCACTGGCTCCTGAAACTGTGCTATTCTTCCATTCTATCACATATCTTTCCTTTCTTCTTGTTCATTCCATCCCTTTTTTTCTGTGGTGTTGTCAAACAATTGGAAAAGGGAAGTACTTTACTCAGTGAAAAGGTTTACCAAAATGGTTGTATCACTTTTGGAAAAGACATCATCTCCAACTGCCTGTGCACAAATTGCCCCCCTCTCTCTTTCACCCACCCCCACCCACCCTCAGAAGGGAATAACTTCCAGAAGAGTTGCTATATTGGTCTCTTATACTTTTAAAAAACATAAATCCTTGGTGTACTAATTTTAGAGTAACTACATCAAACCTATTGGGACTTACTTCTGAATAGACTTGCATAGGGTTAGGGATTCATATCTGAGGCAGCCATGTTGAACATTGAAGCAGAGTAGCCTTCATACTGAATTAGTTAACACAGAACAATTTTGTATATGGCACCTCCACTTTCGCCCACCAGAAAAAGAAATTGTATGTGATTCCTGACAGATTATCCCTTGACAGAACAGAAAAGAAAAGTTTGCCTGCTGCTGATTAAGAGTTTCTCTGAGGAAAACCAAAGAACCCAGTAGTGGTCTCTTTTCAGTAGCCTCAAGTAGTGTCAGTGGGAATGCAAATATAATCTCACAAGAGTACTCTATCAAGAATTATTTTAAGAATAAACACTGCACAGGAGGAGCATTTAATCAAGTGATGCTCAAAACCCACAAATTAGCTCCTTGTGAAGGAACACTGGAAAAGTCATGGTCTTTATACGGCTGAGGTGGAAAAGCTTTCGGCGTGCACTGTGTAACACTTGTCATTTTTAGTAAGCCAAGCATCTCAGACAGGAGCTCGAGGAGTGCCAAAGGAAGCCTTCCAAAGCTCAAAAGAGAAAAAGCTCAATCCTCTCCTTCCTTCCAAAGTTATGATTAAAGAAAACATCCCCACCAGCAGAGCTCACTCGTGTCCCAAGCTAGAGTGTTGGGGGGGGGGTGAAAGGAAGATCTCTGTGAAATCTTCTGAAAACACAAGCTGGTGGCTCCATTAGACTCCTTCAGCTGGGGGGTGCAAAGCCTTTGCTCCCCAGCTGAGCAGCCTGTGTCTTGCCACTGCACCCCCATTAGGAATGCAGCGCCACGCGACATGATACGCAAGTGTCAAGATTATGTCTCTGCAGATGCAAAGTTGAGTCGCTTAGGCCAGTGAAAGCAGCTTTTCCGAATTATCTCCAGACATTTTTGCTAGGCTGCCTGCCTCTCTCTAGATAAAAGCAAACAGGGTAGAATAATTTATAGGTAGAGGCCAATTTGCTTGCAAAGACACAAAAGACGGCTCCCTCTCTCCCCCCTCCCCCTTTTTCAAAACAAGATGCATTGTGCCACATGTGAAATGGATAATTTAGGTTAAAAAAAGGCACCCCTTGCAATTTACTTTGGCCCTATTACCACATGGGCAGGATCACATCTATTATTTTTTTAAAATCACATAGAAAAAACTTATAAAGGAATAAACAGAAACGGAATCTCTCATTTTTATTGTCAGATCTTGTAGAATTATTTCCTTCTGCAACACTGACTTCTGTTGACACAGTGCAGAGGTATGTAGCCATGAGTACTGATACCAGCCTGAAGGTACTTGTGGATTGTCAGTGGAGGCGCAGGTGGCCTCCCTGGCTAGCAGTGCCTGTTTCCAGTTCCAGCTGTGTCACAATCTGCAGCCCCTTTTGGACAGAAAGGACTTGGCGGCTTTATTCCATGCTCTGGCAGCTCCCAGAATGGTTTATTGCAAAGAGGTGTACATGGGGCTGCCCTTGAAATGGACTCTGACACTTTCACTGGTCCAAAACCCAGCAGCTGGCTTGCTGGCCAGGATTCCATTCAGGAGAGTTCATATAACCCCAAATTTCAAAGAACTGGACTCATTTCCAGTTCATTACCGGGCTCAATTCAAGGTGCTCACATTGGTGTTTAATGCCCTTAATAACTTAGGCAGAAAATAACCAGAATACCAGCTCCTTCCCAGTTTGTGTGAAGACTGACAGATGATCTGCCACCCTCAGAAGTGTGGGGAATGATGGCTTGGGAGAGGGCTGTCTCTGTTGCAGCCCCTAAATTGTGAAAATCCCATCCCACAGATGTATGTCTAGAATCATCGTTCTATATCTTCCACATGTACAGAAGACATACCATATATATTAGAACGCAGCCTGTTCTTCTGATTGTAAAATGTTTTAACTGATTTCAATATTGTATTTTTAGATCTTTGCAACCCATCCCATGAGCTTATTTTGAAGGGTGGCTAAGAAATCCAATAAAATAATTCTAAAATAATCATAAAGGGGTAAATACCATACTGGCTTTATCCCTTCCTAAATTTTCACCAGTGTTTTACCTGCGTTCAGGTTGGATAGAGAGTGTGACTGTTTCAAAGCATGCTTTTCTTGTGTGCTCTGGATTCTATCACGGTGTTCCGTTGCGCCAGAAGTTGTTTAGTCATGCTGGCCACATGACCCGGAAAGCTGCCTCTGGACAAATGCCAGCTCCCTCAGCCTGAAGCAAGATGAGCACTGCACCCCATATTCACCTTTGACTGGACTTAACCTTCCAAGGGTCTTTTACCTTTTTTTACCTTACTCCCAGGCACACAGGTATAGGATGTAGCCCGTCTTGTCCAGGGGTCCTTTACTCCTTTTTGTGTGTGCGAAGTGGGCATTTAACTGATCTCTGTATAGAGCTACAGCTGATGCTTCTGCAAAAATATGCTCTTGTATGTTTATTTCTTATGAATTTATTTTACATAAATACATACATATTTTTCACCCCAGAGCAGCTTGTACAGATCATTGCAAACAAGATAGCTCCTGGCTCAGACATACAGTCTAAAAGACAGGGCACAAAAGAAAAAGGGGTTGGGGAGGCAGAAGGGGGAAACAAAAGCAAACTCAGGTACTAGTTCCAAATGTTTATTATTTATTTATTTGTTTATTTAGTTCTCTCCCCTCCCCCCATTTTACCCTGGGATAGAAACCATTTAGGTAGCCACTGCTAAGTGACAGTTAAGGAAGATGCACAGACAGTAGTTCTCTCAGCAGAGACAATGGAATCACTTGGCTTCCTTTCTCTCCTTCTGTTCTGTAGCCTGATTTCTGGGCTCCTCGTAAATAGAAAATCTCCATGTATTCCTTTTTGCCTAGGCACACCTGAAGGATCCGTATCTCTTGAGCTGGGAAATAATGCCAGCTCTGTGTGTAACAGGTACGTGCAGCGCACTTTCTTGAGAAATGAGTTGTCACGCTTGTCTCCTTAGCCCACGCCATTAAAAAAAAAAAGTTTCAATTTTACAAGGTTTAAACTGAAACCACCTTGAGAAATGTGGCCTTGAGGGAAGGTGAATCAAGACACCAACTGCTCTGTTCCGTAGCAGTCTCCTCTTCGTGAGGGAACACAGTTTAATATCAGTCCTGGAGCTGATCATCTGTTCCTTTCAGCCCAGTGGAGTGAAAATGGCATAGTGGTGACCATCTGGAGGGAGATTATCTGGAATAGCAGCGCTCACAGTTTTCTATATTAGAGGAAGCCGAGATCCACTCATTCACAGGTGAACACTTCATCATTACGGACTCAGGGTTGACACCAGAGAACTCTCTAAAGCGTCAAGCTCAAGCAGGACGCTGGAACACATTTGCTTAGCGGCACTGAGCAAATTACACCTGTGTTTCGCATGCTGCCCTGCTCTGCCATCTGCTTCCGAATGTAGTCAGAAGTATTTGCTTTATTTTGAAAAAGAGGAGCCCTTTGCAGTCTGTGCTCGATGCCATATCACTTGCAGTTTTGAAAATGAGATTGCGTGAGCTCATTCAGTCCACAGACATTTACATTCAAGGTCGCTGCACAGGCCAAGTTGAGAAGTGGCCTGAGCCTTAACAAATTATTGGTTCCCATGGTGTGGTGTGTGCAAGTGTTGTGAAATAAGGTGGCCCACTGGCAAAAATGACTATACCTTTAGGAACAACTTGTTTGACCCAGTCTTGAAGCTTGACTTCTTTAGTCTGCATATTACAAGTTTATGACACAATGTGTTGAATTAGCTGTCATTTGCGATGAAGGATGGGATATCAATTTAATAAAAGAAATAAATTTGTATGTGGGGGGGGGATAATGAAATACCAAATAAAGGTGATAGAGGTGTATAAAATAATTCAAGGTGTGGAGAAATTGGATAAAGAAAACTTTTTATCTCTCTCTCATAAAGCTAGAGCCTAGGGCTATCCACTGAAGATGAATGCTGGGAGATTCATCTAAGAAGAATGTACTTCTTAGTTAAACTATGGAATTGGTCTCACAAGAGGCAGCGATGGCCACCAAGCTGGGTGGCTTTAATGGAGTATTAGCTTTATCCTCCATGAATTTTGTCTATCACTGGCTTTTAGCCATGAGGAATATATTCTAACTGGTCCAACCCAGGGGATTATTCTTATGTTCTTATGGAACATCTATCAATACTTTTTTTTTTTTGTGTCTTTCTATTTATAAAAGGAGCTGTACTTATTAGCAATGTGCAATATTTTTCACTGACTTTGAACCATATTAAATGCTGCAAAGAAATGCAGTAAAAAGAAAAGGCAGAGCCTGAATGTTGACTCTGGTCCACAAAAAATTAAATAGCTTTTTTAGCCTTTAAGGGGGGGAGGCATTGTTAGGAAGTGGAGCCCAGGAACATGTCCCAGCTCTGTGCTCCTATGTCTTTTGGGCTAAGCTATATCTTGCCCCCTATTACCCTCTTTTATTTTATTTTTTAGATTGCTTACAGGGCAGCTAGGTCCACTGCAAAGTGAACCCAATGTCTTAATCTGCCAGAGGCACTCTGTACATTTCTGTGAATTGGTGTCGAGGGCCTATACCTCGAATCTTTTACATGGTAGAAGTGTGCCCTTAGCAACCAGTCAAAATAGTATGAGGAATTACTCGCTGAGGTAATTTGTGCCCTGATTTGCTGTTCTGTTCTGAAGGAGTTTTCCCCTATATGTTTAGTGGTTAATGATGTCTGCTATAGATGAGGCCTAAGCTAAGAAAGGCAAAATCTCTCTGTTTATTCCTCTTCATATTATATCACGTTTTTGTAGAGTTTATCCTGCAAAATATTATCCACTCCTTTTCTCCCTGAACTCCATCCATGTTATTCAAATGACTCAGCTGACAATTGTCACTTATTCAATGGCATTTGATAAATAGCAGAGGCAAACATTTTGTTTTTGTTTTTTATAATATTTTATTGGTTTTCATTATAACAAACATCTTATAACATTAAAAAATAAAATTTTTAATAACTGTATCATTTTGCATAATGTTTGTACATTCAATACAGTACCGAAATATGGAATTTCTCCAATCCCCTGACTTCCCTCTACCCCCTCCATGGTTCCATTATTTCATTGTTAAATCGTTCATGTCCAAATCATATTTACATCCATATCTATTTTTATCTATTATGATAGTATTGCAAGTGTTTTTTAGAACCCTGCTGATGTATTTACTTGTATACAATGCTTTGTCATATATGCAATAAAAGTTTCCCATTCATTTTTAAATTTGTTATCATCCTGATTTCTAAGTCTACCAGTTACGGTAGTTTGGCCATCTCTGCATATTCCATTAACTTAATTTGCCAATCTTTCTTGAGGGCATTTTTTCTTCTTTCCAGCATTGGGCTATTAATATTTGTGCGGCTGGTCTGATGGTCTCCCTCACTACCTCCAGAAGCAAACATTGTGGAGGTAGCACTGGTGAGGGAGACCATCAGTCATGATGTAACTCAGGTGCACATCAGAGTTTCATTGTTGTTTTAAAAATGTTCCTTCTTTGTTCCCAACACCACCCCTTAAAGAAAGCCAATCTTGCAGACCTGGGGAAATGGTAGCAATAGATGACTTGTTGTTTATCTCATCAAATACTGTAGCAATGCTGGAAACATGTTTGGGTTTTGAAGAAGTAACAAAGGGGGGGGGGGATGAGACATTTGCAGCTGTGTGAGAGCTCCCCCTACTGCTGGTCAGAAATAAACTCTTGTGGGCTCCTCTTGGATGGTGAATTCAAGGCATCAAGGTGGCTTTTCTTTCAAAATATGAAGGTGCTGTAAATAGGTTTTAGTGAGCGGGTGTTGTGTTATGCACAAGTTTTCAGTAGTTTGCATCATTTCAGCAAATGTTTCTCAGTTTGGAATGGTTGAAGCTGAACTAAAAATGAGAAAAGCAAAGGGAATGCAGATCAAGCAAAGGGACAGCATCTGTGGTCTGTGCTCTAACGGGATAAATAATGGTTGACTTCAATGTTTTTCTGGTAGTGCTCCTTTCTAGCCTGTCTCAGACAGCATACTACAATTCCCAGAATTCCCTGGAAAGAGTGGTCAATGGTTAAACCACTCTGGGAATGGACGCTGCTTCAAATGTATAGTGTAGATGGAGCCCATGACTAACTCAGACCTATTCGTTTCAGTGTGCCTTCTCCAAGTAAAAGTTAGTTGAATACAACTCACTGTGGTTGAGAAACCAATGTGAGTATAATGAATGAATAATCAGTCTAATATGATTTTAATGAATGATTTGATTAACAATGCATCTGAGATCTTTAATAATGGAAACGCATGGGATTGAGAAATGAAAAAAACACACACCACCACCACCAGATTTATGCACCGCTATCAAATATGATGTACGGGATAGGCATATAAATCTAGATGCTCCCTACTACAATGGTGGCTTGTGAAAAGACATTTGGATGTCATGGCTGACCAGGATTTGAATCTTGGATTCCCAATAATCTATTCACTCTGGTACTTGAGAACTGAATTCAGGGTCCCTGAGCTTGTCAGGTTTGAGACAAATAAGCTATGCCAGCAATGTAGTGTAATGCTCTAAAGCAGATACTCAAATATGCCATATTTTCTTCCAGAATTATCACTCATTATCGGACAGACAGGCAGCTGAGCTTGGGAGGATACTGTGGCCCTTGTGTGCAAGTGGTTGTCATGATTAAGATGGAAGAATTCAAGTGAAATTAATTATAGGAACCTTTTTTTTTGTCCTTTTGTTATGCAGTTCCGTGCATAGTTTTCTCATGCAGCATGTGGCCTATTTTCACTCTCCAAAGATTTAATTAGAAAGCCTGGTTAAAAGCAAATTAATCTTACTCTGATGTCATACTCTCCTACATCTTCACATGCAGGATACAGAATATAAGGAGAGATCTCATGTGCACTCAAGCATCCAGCACACGTAGATCATCTTTGGAAAATCAGATAAACATGCAGTGAGTTTTAAGTGGGGTTAAGCAGATGTGATCCCCACATATTTACGGAAGATCTGAAAAGGGATATGAAAAATGCTTCCTTTAAAATTACCTCCATCTACTTGCCCGTCCACCAAATAAGAGGTAGAAATGTGCAAAAAGATTGAGATTGTTTTAAGCTTTAAAGTTTTTGTGTTGGTTCATAAGTTTGTTCCAATTGTATGATCCCATGGCTACCATACGGGGAAAATACAATTAAAAAGTTTCTCAGTTACCATCAGGAGATAATATTAAAGGAAGCTTATGAAAGTGAAAGCTCCCCTCCCTTAACATTTTTTTTAATTACTTCCATTTTTTAACCACTTCCCATAAAATATCTTGATGTGGTTTCATATCAACAATAAAAACAATGCAAAAGAATTCCATATTAAAATGTCCATATTTGCAAACAATTAAAACATCTCTCTGTGTGTAAATATCTCCACTTTAAAGGATTATTGAAAAAGGAAATTCTTCAGTAGGTGCCAAAAAGACAACAAAGGTCCTGTCTGATATGTAACAAGGAGTTCCAAAGGGGAGATGCAACCATGCTAAAGGCCCGATTCACATTTTACTGTATCTGCAGGAGACCCTGTCAGGGACGCGGACTTATAAAAAATATTGGGGGGGCCCGGGAAAGCTCATGAATAATAAATAAGCTCATGAATATGCAAATAAAGTGGCGCCGCCTCCTCGTGAGCGAATAGGGGAGAGCGTGCTGCGCCTAGCCCCATGGAGTCGGCGCCTATGAGAGAGCCAGAGAGAGAGAGAGAGAGAGAGAGAGCCCGAGAGAGAGCGAGAGCGCAGCCAAGCCCCCTTCACCGCCTGCCCCCCCCGCCAGCCCCCTCTCCCCTCCTCCCTAGGCGGCAGCTCCGCCATGACCACAAACGGCGGCGGCAGCAGCAGCAGCCGCGCGCGGCCCGGGCTCCCCTCGCCGGCCGCGGGAGCCAAGGCGCGCGATAATTTGCTTAAATTATGTCAGCGGCGCCCGGCAGAGCAGCCCTCTCGGCCACGGCAGCCCGGCTCTCCCAGCCCCCAGGGGCCGCCCTCCTCCCTCGCGCAACCGCAGCGTTCCCGCCCGGGGAGGCGGCGCCCCCAGGAGAGGCGGCAGCAGCAGCCGCGCGCGGCCCGGGCTCCCCTCGCCGGCCGCGGGAGCCAAGGCGCGCGATAATTTTTTAAATTATTGGGGGGGCGGAGCCCCCCCAATAAAATTTTTGAGGGGGCTCGGGCCCCCTCAGGCCCCATGGGGTCGGCGCCTATGGACCCTGTCCTGCAAAGTACAGTGATCAGTTAGCTAGCTATATATGGCATGAAACAAACCTTTTAAATACATTTTAAAAAGAATAAGAAAGGAAAGTTTGTTCATTCTTGCAGCTTACGTGTAGCAAAATAAGATTATATGATAGCAAAACAGTTTGAAATTGTGCAATAAAAGGAGCAGGAGTAGATTTAACTCAAACTCAAAGAATCTGACACAATAACAACTGCCTTTAGAAAAGGAACCCCAGTGCAGGGGAAACAGCTTTTGACCGCTAAAGGAATAGAATATGATCGCACCTTTTCATGACTATAATTACCTAGCTCTAAACTTCTGTGTATGAGAGATTTAAGCAATTTACAGCAAAAGAGCAGCACGGCAAAAACATTGTTGCCACAGTGGGCAGAAAAGTAAGCAAAGATACGGCATAATTCCTCTCTGTTTGCTCACAGGCACCCTGGATATTTATTATTAAACTTAATGATGGGAGGGAGAGACTTCTCAGCCTTATTAATGTAATTACCGTAATCTATTATCAGCTTGTGAGAATAAGGAGGTATTTAGTCTGAAATCTGAGGTTGCTTCCAGATGACCTATTTATTGAGCATTCATCCATTTGTTGGAGATGCTATGCCAGCCACATTCACTGCATATATTTAGAGCGCTATGATGCCACTACAAATGGTCATAGCTTCCCACAAAGAATAATGGAAACGGTAGTTTATTATGGATGTTTAGAGTTATCAGGAGGCCCCTATCCCACCTCCCAGAGCTACAGTTCCCAAGTGGTTTAACAATCAGGCCCTCTTCACATAGAACACTAGAAATGGCAATTCTGGGAGGGAACAGGCAGCTCCTAAACACCTCTCGGCACATTTAGCAAACCACAGCTCCCAGAATTCGTTGGGGGGGGGGGGGACTCTTGTTTTCAAGTGCTTTCATCGTGTTTTCATTGTGTGCTGTGAATACACACACACAGTACCAGCTATTTATTGAACATTCATCTGGCTTGTTTGTGGGGAGGTTCTATGACATTATGTCATGCAATTGTTATCCCACAATTTCCTGTGCACTTTATTGTCACTTTTCTTGCCAGAAAGTCTGATTTCTTTTTTTTTCCTTTTGGCTGGGGGAGGGCAGATTTGTCCCACAAGAGCACCAAATCCATCTTAATAGTGAAACCTGAATTTGCCAATATGAGAGTGAGGCTGTGTGCATACACGTGTATATTCAAAGCACATTTTCCACCCAAAGAATCCTGGAACAATAGTTCACCCACCCACCCACCCCACCAAGCAACAGTTCCTGGGACCCTTAACAGAATCCACAGAATTCTCTTGGGGGGGTTGCTTTAAATGTATGCTGTGTATGCAGCCTGAACCCCACATGCAAAATGGGAATTTCCCAGAGAAAATAATATCCAAACCAAATTTTGGCATGCAAAGCCCGCGAGAGTAAAAGCAACGGTGCACAAGTCCTAATTTCCCTAGCCCTGCTCCCTTTCCTTTTAAATGTGTTTGCATTGCGTTCTGTACCTTGAAAACCCAGGTTGGTTCTTTCTTCTAACACATAACGAGACATCCCCTTGTATGTATTTACTGTCGGTCATTAAAAATGGAGCTAAGCAGTTTGCGGCTCAATTTTACAGGGCAGGTCTAACTTTCTTCTCACATCTGCGAAGACATGCTAGCAGCCAATAACACTTTTATACAATACTCCCCCCCCCCCCACCTCCCTGTTCTTGATTACATAAAGATTGTGCTAATCACTTCGAAAAGCCAAAACACATTTTAAACAGTCTCAGGGGGATGACTATTTTCAAAGCTAATCCTTCTCTACAATTAAACAGTTATATGCTAAGCCTGTGAGAAATTAAAGGAAGCCTCGTTTTCCTTCCATCTTCTGCACCTTGAGTCAATAGGAGAGTGGTAGGTCAGTAGATAGGGAATCTGTGGCGCTCTGGATGTTGCTCAACTCCAACTCTCATTGGCTGCACCCAGGGCAGTGGGATTCACAGTCCAACTGAATGGCCCCTGGACCCCCAACCCTGTTATAAGACACCAGGACAGCACTGAATGAATCAAAGCAATGCAAACAGAGCTTAGTTCCTAGGCATCAGGCAAGGTATATTTCAACATTAAAAAAAAGCTAGACAGAAAACCCTTGCTGCTCTGCAGCCAGAGCCCTCATGCTGATGCTTCAGCATGAAGAAGGGAAAGGATTCATCAGAGCACATGGTTTGCATGCAAAAGGTCCCAGGTTCTCTCCCCAACATCTCCAGGTAGGGCTAGGAGGGTAACTCTGAAGAGCTACAACCTGTCAGTGTAGACAGTACTGAATTAGAAGGACTGGTGGTCTGACTTTGTATACAGCACCTTTTATGTATCTACCACTATGCTGGTGAATGGGACGCGGGTGGTGCTGTGGGTAAAAGCCTCAGCGCCTAGGGCTTGCCAATCGAAAGGTCGGCAGTTCGAATCCCCGCGGTGGGGTGCGCTCCCGTTGCTCGGTCCCAGCGCCTGCCAACCTAGCAGTTCGAAAGCACCCCCGGGTGCAAGTAGATAAATAGGGACCGCTTTCTAGCGGGAAGGTAAACGGCGTTTCCGTGTGCGGCTCTGGCTCGCCAGAGCAGCAATGTCACGCTGGCCACGTGACCCAGAAGTGTCTCCGGACAGCGCTGGCCCCCGGCCACTTGAGTGAGATGGGCGCACAACCCCAGAGTCTGGCAAGACTGGCCCGTACGGGCAGGGGTACCTTTACCTTTTACACTATGCTGGTTATGGCATCAGGGATTTGCACCACCAGGGCTCCCAGTCCCAAGAACAGTTCTAAGTGCATTCAGTGAACATGCTCAGAATCCCCCTTGAAGATCAGAAATGAAGCCGGCAGGGTCTGGCATGTTAGGGGAAGCACTTTGCTCCCCCTCGGCATGTTCTTTAAACTTCTAAATACTGACTCCAGCCCTTTGGCCCTCCAGCTTTTCTGCAAAACCATTACTCACACGTATCAGGGGAAGCTGCCCCCCCCCCCCCGGATTTTTGATTAATGGCTTTAATGTAAGCTTCAGGAAGAGAACCCTGGTGAAGATTATGTGTGATGTAAATAAGTCAGTTTTAAGTTTTGATTCGAATGACTGAATGGATCAATTAAATCAGTACATGGAAGCAGCTTACTTAAGCAGTGCCTTATACATAGTTTACAACACATTCTGACACAGAAAAGCAATCAAGGCTTTGAAAGGCTGGAAAAAGGATACAGTTGAATGATGATCCTGTCTCCACTATTAAATGGAACAAATTTATTTAAAATATACATTTGTACAAGAGTATTGGCACACTGGAATAGATTTGCGTCTTAAGGTTTCACCAAATTGTGTTTTCGAGTCAGAAGTACAGATCCTTCAGGATTTGATTGATCCTGTAGGATTTGATTGGTTGTTTTGCTACATCATTTGAGCTGCAGTCCTAAACAAAAAGGCATACTTTGCTGCCTCCATTGCATCCTCATTATACTATTCGGCAGAGCTTTTCCTGGTAGTATGAGGCCTTTTACAGCCTGGCCCAAAGGAGGTAGCAGAAACAATAGCTCACTGTGACTTGTTTGCAAAGCATTTTGAAGATTACATTGCTAGCATCCGCTACATGCTTTATTCTGCTGTTACAGCATATGAATCTCAAGGGGTGTCCAGAACACTATCCTGTTGTGTTGGCTGAGTTTCAATTAGTAAGGCTGGGGTGAAAGGACCCCTGGACGTTTAAGTCCAGTCAAAGGTGACTATGGGGTTGTGGTGTTCATCTCACTTTCAGGCCAAGGGAGCTGGCGTTTGTCCACAGACAGCTTCCCAGGTCATGTGGCTAGCATGACTAAACTGCTTCTGGTGCAATGGAACACCGTGACGGAAACCAGAGCGCATAGAAACACTGTTTACCTTCCCACCGGAGCGGTGTCTATTTATCTACTTGCACTGGCATGCTTTCAAACTGCTGTGGGAGCAATGGGAGCTCACCCCATCACAGGGATTCAAACTGCCAACCTTCTGGTCGGCAAGCCCAAGATGCTCAATGGTTTAGACCACAGCGCCACCCACGTGGTCAAGGTGTTTGGATCAGTCAGGGTGGCTGCTTGCCCTCTGGATCTATGCCCCTCTTGGTTGATAAAAACTAGCAGGCAGGGGACAGCCGGCTGGGCCAGGGAGGTGATTAATGACTCCTTGTGAAAGGGGGTTGTCCCTGCCTGCTTGAAGGAGGAAGTGGTAAGACCACTGCTTAATAAACCCTGCTTGGATTGTACAGCTTCCAATTGCCCTTTCTTGGGCAAGGTTCTTGAACGGGTGGTTGCGGACCAGATCCAGGTGCTCTTGGAGTAAAACGGATGTTCTAGATCCATTTCAATTGAGATTTAGGCCCAGTTTGGGCACAGAAACTGCTCTAGTCACCCTCTATGATGACCTCTGCCTGGAGAGAGACAAGGAAACGTGTCTCTGTTAATTCTACTTGACCTTTCAGTGACTTTTGACCATGGTATATTTCTGGAGCAGCTGTCCAAGTTGGGGGTGGGTGGCATGGCTTCTAGTCCTACTTGGATGGTCTTTTCCAGAGTGTGATGTTTGGGAAGTGCTAGTCAGCTTTGTGGAGCCTTCATTGAGGGATTCCTCAGGGTTCGTCTTTATCTCCCATGGTGTTCAACATCTACATGAAACCACTGAGTGGGGTCATCCAGAGTTTTGGAGTACGCTGTCTGCAATAAGCTGATGACACGCCGCTCTACTTCTCCTTTACATCTGCGGGTGTAGCAGTGGATGTGTTGGACTGCTGCATAGACTGGATTAGAGCCAATTAACTGAAGCTCAATCCAGATAAGTTTGACACACTGTTAGTGGGTGGTTCCCTAGACCAGATGGATGGGAGGTACCTGAAGAAGAAGAAGAATTTGGATTTGATATCCCACTTTATCACTACCCAAAGGAGTCCCAAAATGGCTAACATTCTCCTTTCCCTTCCCCCCCCACAACAAACACTCTGTGAGGTGAGTGGGGCTGATATACTTCAGAGAAGTGTGACTAGCCCAAGGTCACCCAGCAGCTGCATGTGGAGGAGCGGAGACACGAACCCGGTTCACCAGATTACGAGTCTACCGCTCTTAACCACTACACCACAGCTGACCCTACACTTCCTCGGAACGTAGCTTGGGGATACTCCTTTTGTCTATGCTCTAGGGTAGATGTGTTATACGTGGGGCCGCTTCTGATGACGGTTCAGAAACTTCAGCGGGTGCAGAATTCAGCAGTCAGGTTGCTCACTGGGGCAAGACGATTTGAGCATATAACACCGATCCTGGCCTGACTGCACTGCCAGTTATTTTCCTGGCTTGAAGCACTGGGAGTAAACCCCTTTGGATCTGGCATTTCTGAGCTGATTTGCATAGGATTGCTACTGTGGTGAAAAAAGCTCCAGCTATCATTAGTTTCAAGCTACTTTTCTCCCAGTACTTTCCCCCCGGCATCGAATCACTGCATCTCTCTGCTGCTAGCGGCTTGCTTTATAAACATAGTGGGTGATACAGCTTCTGCCCTGAGGAATGTACAGTTGACAAAGGTAATTGCAGAGGGAAACAAAGCAGCATCGATCAGGCTGACAGTGGACACATGCACACTGAAGCCATATGCGCTGGTTATTGGTTCCACTTCCACTCCACACACTTCGTCCTGCATTCACCCCTCCTCTTCCCTTCCTCATTCATCACGTTTGTCTTCTCTGCCTCATGCCTGTGGCTTTGGCCTGTTCCCTTTCTAATTCTAAATTCCATTAGTAATGAGGCAGAAAGGCAGGTGTAATTAAACTTGTGTCAAGAGGGATATGAACAAGGAGAATGCAATATTCTGGTGAACAGGCTTTATAGGGTAGTTTCCTATTAATGTACTAAAATGTGGGTGAAGCTAACCCAGACTTTAGCTAGAGACATAATATTTCTTGAAAAGCTTTGTTGTTGGGGAGAGACATTTAGGGGGGGAATGAAATATATCAAATACTGGATTTCTAATCAGACTTACTTTACTACTTTAAGAATATGGAATGTACTGTGTATGACATAGCACATAAAACTGCATTTTTGGAGGGGTATATTTGGATCCATTTAAAAGTATAAATGCCTTTGAACCATAGAGATCCAAAATAGATATATCTTAGTCTCTGCCTATTAGGAAAAATAGAAGTGTCAAATTTGTGAGAGAAAGGATAGCCATAGAATGAAGCAAAGACAAATATCAGAGGCTGAAAGGAGAAAACTGACATTCATAGAACAGGCAACAAACCACAAGGAAGAATGGGGAAGGGGAATCATGTCATTGGAAAAGAAAGATATAATGCACAGTTGTTAAAAACGAGGAAGTTGGAACATTTTTCCATCTAAAGAAAATGGAAAATCAAGAGAAATAAAGTCCTGATAGACAGAAAAACTTGGATAAGGTATGAATGTTAGAAGAGCAGTAAAAAAATAAGTGCTTCAAAGTATATTGTGTGAGCTTCAGTAACAATAAATTAATTATTGTAATGATATATACATAAAAGTATAGAAACCCTGTGATGGGGGTGGGATAGTAATACGCAGGAGAAACAATAAATTAGAAAGTAAATAGAAAATGCTAAAAGAAAGAATGGAATAAGTATAGAAAATGGGAGAAATGGAGACATTATAACAGTTTGAAAAGGGGAATATATGAAAATGAATGACAGCCATCCATATGTTCCATGAAATGAGACCAAGCCAAGTTACAAAGTTAATAGAATGAACTCAGTGAGCGGAAGAATTGTATAAGTAAGTAACTGAAAGAAAACCAGAGGCATTTAAAAAGCATTAAAGCATTTTGACATCTCACCCTGAAAAAGCAGTAACAATAGAGGAAAGACATCAATAAGAAAAAGAACATTATTCGTTTCAAGCTAGGTCACCAAGTATTTGAAAACAGTTCAGAGCAGAGTAGCATATAAAGTGTAGAAAAGAAAAGAAATGAAGGGGGAGGAATCACAAGCGTTGAAAAATACGCTGAAAAATATTATAAAATATTTAAAACACTAGGGATGGTTGAAGCATTTCAAGTGAAAGGGTCAAAGTTGTGCAAGAGAAACTAGTTGAATGGGGTGGGGGATTTTAAATGGGACCCAGTCCACTTTCAAGCTGGGCTAAATTCATAATAGAGCTTTCCTCGTATTTCATCTGCTCCTTTGCCCCTCCCTCTTAGTTACTTTTCATGCCCATTCCTTAACAGACTACAAGGACAAAAATAAAAACAGCAAAATATAAAACCCCACCCCATATCCCCTTGTTTTTAATAATTATTTAATGTAATTATTTAATGTGATTTGATTTTATTTTTATCTCACTACATCTGAGTAAAGGGCAAATCCTTACAAATAGTACTGATATTGCATAGAGAACATAATATCAGAAAGATCCATAACTTCTTATTCTTTGACCACGAAGTTCATGGGCTTCAGAAAACAGATTTCTTAAAGTAGCATGTGCCTCTCTGAGGGGATTCTCATTTTATTTGGAATGATTGAACGGAAGGCAAATGGATAGACCAGTGTAATGTGGGTAGATTGTCACTCTGGGAAACCTGAGCTCACAGCCCCATTCTTGTGTGCATCGCTATCTCTTAACATAACCAACCTCACTTGGCTTTTGAGGGAGTAAAATGAGGCGGTGAGGTAACTATGTGTGCCACTCTGTGATCCTTGGAGGGAGGGTGGGGTGAAAATGAACATAGTTTAATTGGGTTTGCTTTTTTAAGGGAGAAGGCAATTGGGAGACGTGTCGTTGCACACACAAATGTAAGGTTGTGGTCATCCAGCAGGAGCATTGTTGTAAAAGTGGGTTTAAAGGTAAAGGGACCCCTGACCATTAGGTCCAATCGTGACCGACTCTGGGATTGCAGCACTCATCTCGCTTTATTGGACGAGGGAGCTGGCGTACAGCTTCCGGGTCATGTGGCCAGCATGACTAAGCCGCTTCTGGTGAACCAGAAACGCCATTTACCTTCTTGCCGGAGCGGTACCTATTTATCTATTTGCACTTGGACGTGCTTTCGAACTGCTAGGTTGGCAGGAACAGGGACCGAGCAACGGGAGCTCACCCCGTCGCGGGGATTCGAACTGCTGACCTTCTGATCGGCAAGCCCAAGGCTCTGTGGTTTAACCCACAGCGCCACCCACGTCCCTAAAAGTGGGTTTACGTGGCTGTAATCTGAAGACTCTGAAAACCTTCCTTTAGTTTATTTGTGTGTGTTTTTAAAGGGGGGGGGGTCATGATGGCCAATCTGGTTGGTATGATTTAGAAGGGAGCCCAGGCACGTTAAAGAATGATAAACTGTCACAGAAGATGTGTGTTAGAATGTAATCCTGTTAAAAATGTCTCTGCAGTATCACAGCATCTTACATAATTGAAAAGGAACTGGTCCTCTATGACAGAGGCGGCTTGTAAGAGATCAAAGCCTCAAACAGTGCATTAGGTAATCTGTCCATTTCCACAGGAGCACAGGGCACACCAGTGAGGCAAAAATTGAATGTTCTGCCTTAACCAGGTGTGAGGCTATGATTTGGATTGTGCTGTGAAAAACAAAATAGATCAGTTTATTTAGCTAGCTAATGTCGGCATCTCCCCCCTCTATGCGCACACGTACACACACACACACACACACACACACACACTCACACACACACACACACACACACACACATTTGATACAGTTTGGGTAAAATCCTGGCAGCTGTTAATTACCTACAATTCAATTAACAGTGGGAGCTTAATGTGTGCCATACTTCTCTCTGTACTTTACTCTATTATATAAGTTACTGTAAGATCAACTAATGCCATCAGTTCAAACAAATGTATTGAAATGTAAGTAATGGAAGCATTGCCCCTTATTAGAAAATACAAATTAATCATCAAGCGTGAGATCTTTCATAACCAGCATTATCCCAGCATGCTTTAAGGAACTAAATATTTCAGCTTTAAATTTAAATAATGAATAATGCCAGAGGGAGAAAGCAAAATTAGGACTGCTTTGAACATTACTGGCTGAACTGCATGGTAAAACCTTTCCAAATGGAACAGAACACTCTCTCATTTATCATTCCCAACATCAGGTCATCAAAGATACTAGAGGTAGTATTGTCAGTGTAACTACTAGCCGTTGATAGCTTTGTCCTCCATGAATCGGTCTGAGCCACTTGTAAAGCCAGTCAAGTTGGCGGCCATCCCTACATAATGTGGGACGAAGTTCCACAGTTACATTGTACTACGAGAACAATATTCTCAGGGCTGGTGCTACCATTAGGCAGAGTAAGGAAGCTGCCTCAGGTAGCAGTCTCTGGGGGGCAGCAGGGGCAGCCCCAGCCATTTGTCTTTGCATGATATCAGAGCTGTGTGTTCTACAGAGCCTGTCACTGTAGGTAGGTAGGTGTACATATTGCATAACATTTATACACAGCTTGGTTGTACAAAACTTCAAAGCGGTTTACATTAAAATAAAGAAAAATTCACAACCATACTTTAAAACATGTGTGCACCCTCTAAACTAGCCTGCTGCTCTCAAGGTCAGTGGAGGATGCTATCCTATTGCCAGTATTAAAGTAAGATCCAATCAGCTTCTTGTATGCAAAATGGGGAGGTGCCATCTTGTCCTCTGCTTCAGGTGGCAAATAGTCTTGGGCCAGCCTTGCATGTGCGGTGTGAAGAATTACTTAGCTCACTGGAAAAGCTTTGTATGCAGAAGGTCCCCGGTTCCATCCTCAGCATTTTCAGGCAAGGCTGAGAGAAGACTCTCAGTCAGAAATCCTGTCAGAAATCCTGGAGAGCCAGTGCCAGTCAGTGTTAACAATACTGAGCTAGATAGACCATTGGTCTGACTTGCTATAGAACTGTTTGCTATGTATTGGATGGGGTGGTTGGGGGATGTTTGTCCTGAATCTCCCAAACACCCAACCTCATTAGATGACTCCACTTTCTGGCGTTTTGAGAGGAGAAGAAAAACACCACTCCCATTTTCTCCACACAATGCATGGCTTTATTATGCACCTTGGGGTAGGGGTAGCAAGCAGTACCTAACTTTTAAGTGCACCAGAGTCACTGCTGCCCCCAAAATCCTACCAGGAACTCTGTGCAGCTTAGAACTCTAACCTGAGCTTGCTGCCCACTGCTATGTCATTAGCCTGGGAACCAATTATCCTTCTTGCTTCCCCAGCTGATTTTTCCACTTGGTTTTAGAAGCTGGAGGAGAGGGAGAGGGAGAGAAGCCGCCTAGATTATTTATGTTACCATTTCACAAAGTTAATGAATTTCTGTGCACAGGATGTTTGTCAGTTAACAATGCCACATTATTTATTTTCCCTTCTCTCCCTTTCTTAACAGATTTCTCAAATCCAGCCTCAAGCTAAAATGAATGCCTTGCCGACTGAAGGAAGCTGAGGACCCTGTCACCGCAGCCAACAGAAGTACTAATCCAGCCGTCCTGTCCGTCTCTGGTTGACGTTTGGCACCTTGCTCTGGGTTACCTGTACGGGACACAGTTACCTTAGCATTCAGCATACATGGCGAGAGGCAACAACATGTGTAAGCCTGGCTAGCAGGACAGCGACTTTCCAAGTGAAAGGCCATCTAATTATAAACGGATTATTTTGCATTTCGCCTCTGGGACGTTACCTCTTACCTGCATAGAAACACAGCATCTCTTTCCGTTTTTTTTTTTTTACTTCTTTTTGCTAGCATTTCCCCCCTTTTTTCAGTATTTTGTTTCTTCATTTAGAAATGGGCCCGTGGACTAGAATGTGGCCCGTGGACAGGGTTGTTTTCTTTAAATCATGGCTTGTCTTTTCTCTGGGCCTCTCCATGCAGTTCTCCAAAGCTCTGGCCTGTCCAAGTGTGTGCCGCTGTGACCGGAACTTTGTCTATTGTAACGAGCGAAGTTTGACCTCAGTGCCTCTTGGGATACCGGAGGGTGTAACTGTACTCTACCTCCACAATAACCAAATTAATAATGCTGGATTTCCTGCAGAGTTGCACAATGTCCAGTCTGTGCACACAGTCTACCTGTATGGCAACCAGCTGGATGAATTCCCCATGAATTTGCCCAAGAATGTCAGGGTTCTCCACCTGCAGGAAAACAACATCCAGACCATTTCTCGGGCTGCTCTAGCACAGCTCTTGAAACTGGAAGAGCTGCACCTGGATGACAATTCCATCTCTACCGTGGGGGTTGAGGATGGGGCATTCCGGGAAGCTGTTAGCCTCAAGCTTCTATTCTTGTCCAAGAACCACTTAAGCAGTGTGCCTGTTGGCCTTCCAGTGGACTTACAAGAACTACGAGTCGACGAAAACCGCATTGCCATCATATCAGACATGGCCTTCCAGAATCTCACAAGCTTGGAACGTCTCATAGTAGATGGCAACCTCCTTAATAATAAAGGCATTGCAGATGGCACCTTCAGCCACCTATCCAAACTCAAAGAGTTCTCTATAGTACGGAATTCACTAACATACCCTCCCCCTGAACTCCCAGGTACAAACCTGCTTAGGCTTTCTCTACAGGACAACCAGATTTCACACATACCACTTTCAGCCTTTTCAAACCTCCACCAGCTGGAGAGACTCGATATTTCCAACAATCAGCTCCGGATGCTGTCCAGAGGTGTCTTTGACAACCTTCGCAACTTGAAACAACTCACAGCAAGGAATAATCCCTGGCTATGTGATTGTAGTATTAAGTGGGTCACCGAATGGCTCAAGTTAATCCCTTCCTCTATCAACGTGCGAGGGTTCATGTGTCAAGGACCAGAGCACGTCCGAGGCATGGCTGTCAGGGAACTCAACATGAATATGTTGTCATGCCCCACAACCACCCCTGATCTGACGCTGGTTACCCAAGCTCCCTCTACATCCCTGCCAACCACAGTAACCCCTACGTCACCGGTCTTTACACCAAGTGACAAACACACTCCTCTTCCCCACACTGTAGCCACACTCCCCACTGTGCCTGAGAGGGACGACGAAGAAAAAGTGACCCCTCCCATTACTGAACAGTTCCAACTTTTCATCCACATTGTGAATGACACTTGCATCCAAGTCAGCTGGCATTCCCTTTTCAACGTGATGGCCTACAAACTGACCTGGGTTAAAATGGGCCACAGTCTGGAAGGCGGCATCATTCAGGAACGGATAGTTAGTGACAAGAGGCAGAACATTAGCTTGGCGAGCCTAGAGCCCAAATCCACGTATCGGATTTGCTTGGTCCCCTTGGATGATTTTAATAATTACCGAGTTGGCGAGGACACCGTCTGCTCTGAAGGCACCACCAAGGCTTCCCTGCTGAGCAATGGAAGCAACACGGCTTCCAGCCACGAACAGACCACTTCTCATAACATTGGGTCCCCGTTTCTCTTGGCAGGCTTGATCGGGGGGGCCGTGGTGTTTGTCCTGGTGGTCCTGCTCAGCATCTTCTGCTGGCACATGCACAAAAAGGGACGCTACACCTCTCAGAAATGGAAATACAACCGGGGCCGGCGGAAAGATGACTACTGCGAAGCAGGGACCAAGAAGGATAACTCCATCCTGGAGATGACAGAAACCAGCTTTCAGATTGTCTCCTTAAATAATGATCAGCTCCTTAAAGGAGATTTCAGACTGCAGCCCATTTATACCCCAAATGGGGGCATTAACTACACAGACTGCCACATCCCCAACAACATGCGCTATTGCAACAGCAGTGTCTCAGACCTGGAGCACTGCCACACGTGATAGTTGAGGGGGTTGTGTGGCGAGACACCTGACGCTGAGAGCAAAAACTCAGAGGGAGGAAAACAAAACAAACCTACTCACACAAAACAAACAAAACAAAAACAAAAATTACATTTGATAAATGTTACACAGATGCATTTGTGCATTTGAATAATCTGTAATTTATATGGTGTACTATATAATGGGATTTAAAAAAAAGTGCTATCTTTTCTATTTCAAGTTAATTGCAAACAGTTTTGTAACTCTTTGCTTTTTAAATCTTAAAAGAAAAATATATTGCTGAAGTACTGTACAGGGTTGTACAATAAGAACCCAATGCCATGGCAAAGGAAAGAACACCTCATTCTTCAAACATTAACCACTTTGCTTTCTTGGAGCTGTTTGGGGGATAGCAGCTCGTACATTTTCCAGTAGTTTTAGGAGATAAGTTTGTATTAAATGAGGAATCATGTGGAATGTCTAAGGTAGAGCAAATGACAGGAGAAATACAAATTAACCTCCTCTTTTGGTTCATAAAATCGGAGTAACTCATGTTAAACTTAGTTCATCACTTCTACCTGCCTCTGTACCTTTTAATTCCCGCCCCCAGCCAGAGAAGAAATTAGGGCCTTTTGGGTATCAAACACTATGAATCTCCACCATTGTTTATGTTGGTATCTTTTCTTCCCCCACAGGATGCTCATAATGCATCTGTCCCTCCTCGCAAAAGCTGATGTGAAAATATTCAAGGCAAAATCTTAGTTTGTTTTTAAGTTCTCATAAAAATCAGGACATTATTTTAAAAAAGAAAATCCTGACCAGTCTTGTCAGAACTTTTATTCTACATTCAGATTTTTATATTCTTATTCTCTCCACTCCAGCCCAAAAGCACATTTCTTTAGTTCTGGCCAAGACCAGAACTAAAGTTGGCCTTGAACTTATTGAAGAGTATTCATTCCAGCAATCCAAACAGATGTGGTTAGTTGGCCAGGGCAGCTAGCAATACCGATTCTCATCACTAGAAGGATAATCCCAAACACTCTTAACTCAACAGAGGAATTCATGTTGCTATTTCTTAGTTTCACACCTATCTCTGGCTAACTTAGACTGAAATCTGATATACATGTACCTGGGAGTAAGGCCCATTGGCCTCAGTGGGGCTTAATTCTGGGCAGACATGGTTCGGATTGTGCTCTAAAAAACCAATAATTTCTTTTTTACTTCACTCACTGAAGTTCGCCTGCTCCATGAGGAGGAAAGTGAATATTGTGAGGCATTTAAACCATATAAACAATTCAGTGAGGAGTGTTCCACAGTTCTCCAGAGAGATAAAATCATCAGGCCTAAGTTCAGTTTTAGCCGGGCAGAAGATAATGTGTCAAGAAAAAGATCCAGTTAAATATGTTTTAAAGGATTTGTGAGGCGCATGTCACCTTAAATGCATTCCACATCCTTTGACAATCCCACTTTGGTAGAATGTGTTTGGTCCTTGAGGCTACAGCAGTGCTCCCAATTTTGTCTGATTTCCACCAATATTATTTTGAGAATGTTGTACCTCTGCAAATGACACCCTGGGAATGTATGCTGTACAGTCCCTATTAAAATGAAACAGAAATTGACTCAACCACTCCTCCCTTTAAAGCTTGAACACACCCACATAATCCCAAAATATGTGATATCAGAGCACAACAAAAATCATAAAAACAAATTCTATTACTTGCTCTCCTTGACTTACATTGATTGGGGAGGTAGAACTTTTATCGAAACCCTTTCCTAACATCAGAAAGACCAGACACAAGTTGTCATCTCAATAAAATACATTTTAATTGAAAAGTTAACCACAATTACTTTTGAGAAACTGGAATTACTTAAGGGGTTGAGCTGAGGGGGCAGTTAGTACTTGCTCTGCTCAGTCTCTTGTTCATCACAAAACTGAATTCTGCACACAGCTTCTTCAGTTCCTTGACAATCTTCACCCGCCACTCCAAGGAGATTGATCAGCACTTTGGCGTACAAAGGCAGAGTACAATCACTTCCTGAGGAATTTTGTCCTTTCCCACCCAACACCTTTTATAACCACATTTTGGATTTCCATTCTATATTCTGTATATTTGCTATTTTCTCCAGCTATAACAGGTATTTTAGGCAACCTGTGTGGCTACTGTAATAGTGAAGTCACTGAACCTTTGCTAAATAAAAGGCTGCCGTATGGTTTGAAATGGTGTAATTTTAGCTAGAAACCTTTATGCAAAGCGTTTTCTTTTTCTTCCGGCTATATAAGCTGTTTGGCTGTTGACAAAAGGAAATTCTTTTTAAACATAAATAGTGGTATGACTCTCCACAGTGAAAAAGTACTTGCATGTGTGTGCATAAGGAATCCTAGAACTGTAGACTTGGAAGGGACCCCGAGGGTCATCTAGTCCAACTCCCTGCAATGCAGGAATCTCAGCTAAAGCATCCATGATACATGGCCATCCAACCTCTGTTTTAAAACCTCCAAGGAAGAAGAGTCCAGTACCTCTCATGGGAGACCGTTCCACAGCTTTTACTGTCAGGAAATCCTTCCTGATGCTTAGTCAACTGGTGCTTGTTGCAAGCATGCTCAACAGGGGTTACATTTAATCTACCCCAATTTAATATATAGATTTCATTTCAGCAGAGAGATGAATGAGAACTGGTTGGTACTAAAGGTGTCACAGCGCTACTAGCTGAATAGTCTAGGAACCAGTTTTCTTTTTCTTTTAAAGGCTACAAAAGGTAAATGTGGCTGATGTTCAAATGTATGCCTGAAAGACTAAAAGTTAAGTGTAGAAAACATCAGCTGCATGTTAGTCCTCATTGCTCAATAATGCAGGCACGCACAAAATTCAACCACAGATGTGCTGTTCCTTCTCACAGATCAATAATGTGGTCATGGTGATGGATAAGCTCAGCCTTCGGAATTAAAGTGAAGTGTCTAGACAGGAAGGCTGTTTCAAGGCCCACATAATCTCAGAGGCCATGCAGAAAGGGATCCATAATCTAAACTAGTGCTGCGCTGAAATCCAATTATTCAAAAGTTTTATGCTCCTGGGAAAGAGGCTTCCATTTTCCACCCACATTATGAGGGCACTCTAGACTTTCTTTAGAATGTCTCTGGAAGTTCAGCAGGTATAGAGTTCTCGGTTTAACTTATTTCTGTGAAGTGGTGGTGTGCGTGTCTTCCTTCCTAGTAAACATTTTGCAAGCACTTTGCAGCCTCCCTGGCTGTCTCAGCTTCCTAATATCAAAGAAGCCCAAATGGGAAGGTTATGACACAACATTTCCCCCTTAATAAAAGTGTAGACATTCAGGGAAGTTGCAGAGGTCTATTACTAGAACTCATTTCATTTATTACCCATCCTTCACCCTAACATCACTAGGTAGGTCATGACAATTTAAAATACAACATTAAAAGCACATTACAAATACAAAAGTAGGGTGGATCCATATATCTCAGGTATCAATGGCCCTGGTGTCAATGGCCCAGTTCACCCAAAACTGGATAGTAGAGGTGCCAGGTACAGCTTTGTGAGGAGGGAATTCCACGACTTAGGAACTTTCACAAAGAATGCCCTCTCATGTGCCATTACCACCCTGAGCTTCTGAAGACAGTGTTTATTGCAAGATTGAAAAGGTCTCACAAACATCCCCAGCCACCAAAATAGCAAGTTGACCATGGAAAACCACTGCACCCTACCCATGACAATTTCACTGATTTTTTTCTTTCCCCTTTGATGATTTCTAATGGAATTTCTTTTCTCAATAATTGATTGTTGTGGGAGGAGGGGAGAGAACATGGGTGAAATCTTCTGAACTGAAGACATAATGCTGTAACAAGTCAGGAGTCACATGAATGTGGTGTTTCAGAGCTGTTTTAATTCCAGATCAGCCTCCTGTCCATAGTGGCTGGCATGCCTCATAATATAAGCTCTCTTCAGAAGAAGCCTAAAGCATTTAGTAAATGTGGGAACACCTACAGACCCTGCCCACAACATCAATGTGTCCCACTGACTCTTCATGTTTTCGGAGTAATGTCTGAAGTGGGCATGGCATATGTCTACACTGCGCATGTCAATACTCCGTGTGCCTGGGCCCATGGGCACACCCTTCAGACCATTGCCAAATGCATAAAGCCAAGGTGTATGCGGAGCTGGTGGATACAGAGATGAGATGCAGGCTCCATCCCATCTTCTGAAGAGGCCCTTTCCAAGCCAAGCCAAATTCAACCAGCCTTCCCACCCACATGACTACCTTCCTTACAACTCATCTTCGGTCCTCATCCTCCTTTGTTTTTAAACTCACATATCTGTCTTAGGTGGCTAGCAGTCAAGCATCCTCAGAGAGATAGAAGCTGGAGTGGACGTATAAAATAGACGTATTTTAAAAGCATAAGAGAATTCCGTATAGATCAGGCCAAAGCATAGCTGTCAACTTTTTCCTTTTCTTGTGAGGAATCCTATTCAGATTAAGGGAATTTCCCTTTAAAAAAGTGAAATGTTGACAGCTATGGGCCAAAGCCCATCACTGCATTTTCATGGTGGCCAATCAAATGTCCATGGGAAGCCCTCCAGCAGAACCTGAGGGTAACAGCACTCTTACCATACTGGATTAAAATTCAAGCCATCAAATAATTTGGACTCTGAATACATGCCTTGTGCATGACAATCCCTTGAAACTCATATTCAGGCACTGGAAATACATGTTCTGGTTGCGTCTCTAAGGTCAGGTAGTATAAACTATTTCAATTAGAGAACAAGTTCAAGCCTTCCTGCATCAGGATATGGAGGGCCTAGGCCAGCCTTGAGTCCCCAGATGTTGTAGGACTACAACATCATTCCTGAGCACTGGTCCTGCTTGCTAGGGAAGATGAGAGTTGTAGCCCTACAACATCTGAGGTCCCGAATTTGATAAAAGGCTGGTCTAGACTATTACTCCAATTGCAGCTTTCAGATTTTTTTTAGTTCTCCTGTGGGACCAAGAATTATCCAAGGCACACAATAAGAGCAAAAATGCTGCAATCCCCATAGGTTCTGAAGTCTCAGACATAACCCTAAGGGAAACATGAGCTTCCAGAGCTCTCTTGGGAGCAAGGGAAAAGTGTATAGCCATCTACCTAAAAGCCATCAAATGTTATCCTCAAAAAAACACTGAGGACTGACTTCCCTAGCCAAATGATTTCCGATACGCAATTCTGTAGGTACATTGTGGGACAGCTGAAATCTCTGCAAGGGCCCCATCAAGGATAAATCAAGATTGATGCAGGATTTAAATTGATGCAGGATCTAAATTTGCAGGATTGGGAGTTCTGTTATCACCACTTTCAATCAGACTGCATGAAAACACAGAGAAGAAACAAAATAAGTCCCTTGGGACAAATATATCCTTCTTAAGTTCTATATCTGCGACAGAAGGCGTGTCATCTCCTGTTTCCACCCAATTTGTCTTGCCAAGCTAACAATAGAGAATGTTTGTTTGTTTAAGTATTTTTTATACCACTTTTCATTTACAGAAAATACCAAAGTGGTTCACATTATAAAACACACAAAGTTCAATAAAAACAATAAATGTGAGTCTCAGCATCACAGAAACCAAAGTGAACAGGAAATGGCACCAGCAGTAAAGCTTTGGTGAACAGATGAGTTTTAATTCATAGAGGAGATAACCCACCAATGTTATCCACAGAATCTCAAATGGAGAGCATTCCACAATATTGTGGGCACCACAACAGAAAAGGCCCTTCTCTGGATCCCCACCCAATGGACACCTGCAAGCTGAGGAAGGACACACCTGCAGGCTTTAGTGACCTGGGCAGTCTATAGAGGAGAAGGTGGTTCCTCTATAGGACTGCATGGACTGCAAGACAAACCCATGAACCTCCATTCAGAGATTCATGATACACTACACAGTGTGTTTGCCATGGTTTGGTAGTTTGGGGTGGAAAATGTTGCTGGCATACTGGCTATATAGCCTTTGATAAGTTGATCTATTGGTCTGGTTGTGAGGTAAATATTGATTTGGGATTGTTCGTACTTTAAAATGGTGGATTTCAGTCTTTCAGCCATCAGGGAACCCTTTCTACTGACTCCTCTGCTGAAGAATCCTACCCTCTGTCATGGAGCCATGTACCTTGCCTATTATTCTGAGATGTGCTCTAGAGCTCACACTTAGTTTATGAGCCTCATTGGCCAAATTTCTGAGATTTCAGTATCACCCTGGGTGAACTAAAGTACAAACAACACTGTCTGTGCATGGTCAAGCTGTCTCTCAGGGATGCTCAGAGCTGGACCAAGACATTTTGCTGCCTGAGGCAAATATGGCACCCCCACCCCCCAATTCCATGTACATAAGCTCATTGCACTGGAAGTTGAATGTTACTTCAATACTGGCAATGGGACAGTGCCCTCCACCACATCTGAGGAAAACAGGCTTGCTAAGGGGGCTCTGAGTAGGCTGGGATGGTGGGGCACCCACAGCTCCGCTCTCCAACACCTCACTACCACTCCAGTACCTTTTGCCTGTGGTTCCCTCAGTCTAATGCTGGGGATTCAGAAGGTTCTGGGTACCTTCTGACATAGTCAGCTATAGAGAAGTGAGTACAGCCCTGGAAATTCTCTCAATCCCGGCACAACCCATGGTTGGTGTGGAGGGGGAAAACCATACCCACTCCTTAATAGCAACAACATGTGACCAAAAGTGCAGACAGTCAACTCCAAAGTCACTCTTAAAAACATTGGGTCAAATGTCAGCTATGCCTTTATGAAAGGCAAGTGCAGAAAGGTCCCAGCATTTTGAATATACTCCCATTTAACAAAACACGGCATCTTTCATTATGTGTAAATGTATTTGGCCTTCAGGAAAACAAAACAGCACCCCACAGAATTGACTCCCTGCTCTCAGTCAGCAGCAGGGCAGGGAAAGGAGAGCAACATCACAGCTGTATGTTTTATTAGATATTATTTATTTTAAATTCCTAATTAAACATAATCCCCTATAAACTAGTCTAGGACCGCATCCAAGGCAGGACAGGCAGGTTGGACCAGATTCCAGGTCCCTAGGTCGAGGCCATGTTGCAGACCAGGGGGCTGTGCAAAGCTCAAATTAGGAGAGGCACAATGCCTTATATTTAAGCCCTATGAAACATATGTTGCTTAACTTTAGCCTAATCGTTCCTTGTGTGTTCTTTAAAAGTGGAGCCGTACCTAAAGAGAATGTTAGAATGCCAGATGCAAATGTAACCTTCATTTTCAAAAACCCAGCAGCTGCGCTTCCACTGAACGAGCAGGTGCCACTTATATAGGTGGCTATAATTGTCATGGGATAAGCTGCACAAATAAATGTGCTTGCTTGGTAGTTTTTGTTTTAATCCATCACATGCCTTTTGCCCTGCAATCTAATTCTCCGAAATTCACTTTAGCATTCCCAATGAGGGAATTGCATGTGGCTGAGCATAGAGCAACAAAGTTGCTTCTGCCGTAATCCATTGCAGCCGAGTCGCGCTGAATGCTGAAATCAATACTAGTTTTACTTATTTATTTCTAAGACATATAGATTGCCTTTTCACAATCCAGGGCACTGCTGTGATAAACAAAGCAAAACTAAACAGAAACTACGTATGTAAAGGGGTTGCCATTAGTAAGGCAACTATAAAATAGTAATAGTAATAAAACCAGTCAGCTCTTCTGTCATAAATCCAGAGAAAATAGATCAATCAAGTAAACAGTAGCATGGTTAATTCAAATTTGATTCTCTGGAAGTCTTGTGGAAAATAAAGGTTTCCACTAGGGCTGCGCTGAGAAGTGTCTCAGTTTGATATTTACTTCAAAAATAGCATGTTATATCCTATAGCCTGGAGAACCTCTCTGGGGATGTAATAATGTAGAACCCCCACCTTGCAGGTAGAGGCTGTGTTCTGATGATCATTTGTCAGGTTAATAAGGTGAGATGCAACTGAGCCTCTGGGTGCAGTCGAGGATCCGTAACAGCTGCCTACCTGGAGAAAGTGGTAAGCATCCATTTCAGAGCAGGAGTAACAGCAGTATCATATACCAGACTTTCCTTAGGAGTGTGTCTAAGGACTCTCCTAAGAGACATCCCAATGAGGTTTATTGCAATGACCTCATCCACTTCACAATTTACCGCTATCTCAGGTGTAGGGAATGGAATCTTGGTGGCAGGCCAGATCCTGACTTCTGCCATGCCCTTCTGGCCCCTTCTTACAGGTGGGAAGGGCTGCCCAAATGCCAGTCACCTGATGCCACTGTCAAGTGGCAGCTTCAAAGGGGCTCACTGTCAGTGCCAACCAGCAAATTGGTGCTGATAGCGAACCCCACCTGCAAAGCTCTCTCCAGAGGAGTCTTCAGGCATGATTTGAATTTGAACCATGCCTGAATGTGGACAGCTTCAAAGGGGTTTGCTGTTAGCACTACTGTTAGTGTAAGAAGGCCTTATCCTGACTTATTTAGCCAAACTATGATCATCTGGGGACACGGGTGGCACTGTGGTCTAAACCACCGAGCCTCTTGGGCTTGCCGATCAGAAGGTTGGTGGTTCGAATCCCCGCAATGGGGTGAGCTCCTGTTGGTCGGTCCCTGCTCCTGCCAACCTAGCAGTTCGAAAGCACACCAAAGGTCAAAGTAGATAAATAGGTACCGCTCCAGCAGGAAGGTAAATGGTATTTCCATGTGCTGCTCTGGTTTCGGTGTTCCATTGCGCCAGAAGAGGCTTAGTCATGCTGGCCACATGACCCGGAAAAACTGTCTGCGGACATATGCCGGCTCCCTCGGCCTGTAAAGCAAGATGAGCTACACAACCCTAGAGTCGTATGCGAATGGACTTAACTGTCAGGGGTCCTTTACCTTTACCTTTATGATCATCTGATTGCAGTCACAGAGTGAACTTCCATGCCAGTGAAATGCTTAGGGGGGGGGGGGGAATCTGGATCATTTGCCTCATACACTTGGAATATGCAAAACTGCTCAGGTAGTTTCTTCTGTGCACTTAATTTTTAGTTTAGCCAGTGTGTTAGAGCATTGAAAGTGAAAGATTTGCATCCCCCCAGTGATATAACATGGCCCTATTCCCAGCACAGGCAGGCTTGGAGATGTCAGACTTTACAGCTATGACATTTTTTTATGTCAATAAAAAGGTCATTTTTGAAAGCCTCCTGCACGGCATAGTACTTCCATTCTCTATAAGCTCCGTACAAGTCGAATCACGGAGAAAGGAAGCATGCATAACTTATGCATGTGTAAATGTCACCTTTCCCCACCAAAGTTACTTTTAACCCCCCTAAGATATTAGTACAATAGGGGTTTATTAATTTATTATGGCCAAATGCAACCAAGCAAAATGAAAGGTATGTTTCAAATGGGCATTTATTACCTTTCTTTTCTTGCCCAAAATAGATATTACACCCCACCAAATCACTTCACCCACTACCTCTCACATTATGTCAGGCAAATGTAGCATAAACAGTGGAAATCTGAATATAGCTTTAGGGAACATTAGAAAAAGAAAAGTGGCCTCTGAATCAACAAAAGTATGCTTAGTTTCTCACTGAAGGTATTCTGCATGTCACCAAAATAAAGAGGAGTAAGCTAAACAGGAGAGTCAGACCAGAAATCCAGATTAGAGATGCCAGTGAGATGTTTCCCAGGTTTGAGGACTTAAATATTTCAATGAATATACGGTAATTCTGTGCTTGTAATTAGGCTTTCAGTGCTTGTTGGATGGGGGAGACCAGCAAACCAGATTAACATGTATACTTCTTTGTACATTTTCTGCAGTGCTTGATGCGTTTCACAAATGTCCTTCCTTCCAGAGGTCTATTATCTGTGGTTACAATACAGGGACGGGCAGGTTACCATTAATGCATCTATAGGGTTTAGTATGAAAACCATGAACCCTGAGTTGTAGCCATTTCCTCAGTCCATGATATGTGGCAGGAGGTGGCTGTGTGGGGGGGGGGGAGAGGGAGGGAGAAAGAAATGCACCCTGCGCATGCTCAGAGCCTCTGTGGTCTTTATTATGAATCGGCATAGTCCAGACAGGGCTGAATGGTGCTTGAAACTGATTCTGGGGCTAAGCCACTACACCTTGGCCACCTTCCACTTCCACTGTTGTAGTATGCCTCTGAATGCTACCCCCAACAGCCTCACAAGAGGTGAGAGAGCTGGTGTTCCCAAATCTGGCTTCCCACACACATCTGGTTGGCTACTGGGAGAACACGATGGTGCACTAGATGAAGTCATTAAATGATCAAGGATGTAGTCCAACAACACACAAGGTAGAGAAACACTGGACTCGATGCACCCTTGGTCCAATCCAGCAGGACTCTCATGCTTTTATGTTTACCAGTATATGGTCAGATTATTTAAATCTTCTGTTTTTTTGCACATATAATGAAGTATTAACTCTGGAGAAAATCTTTTTCTCAAAATATTTACACTGCACCATCATTCCACTTCCATGATATTACTGTGTCTTTATTCAAATGTGCAGATCACTCTATATGCATAACACTAGACTTATTTTTCTAGGTGTTGACATTGTACCCAGTTAAGCTATTCCTACGGATGCAATCCTAAGTAGCCTGCATTCAGTGCACACATCTGAATTGCAGTCAAGTGCTTTGTTCTCCTTGTGAGCTATTTACATATTCTTCAGACATTCTCAACATATTCTGTGTCTGGTAAGTTTGAAAATAGGAAAAGATTGTCACTTTGCAAACCATCACCATTATCATGACCACACACTGAGGAATGAGTTAAAGCAAGAGACAAGATGTAGACAAATTTGTTTCACAAACTTACTCTTCCCTGTGGTTCTCATGGTTCCTTGACCCCGAACCAAGCCACCTGCTCTGCAAGTCCCTGCGCACTGCGCTAAACCGGCACAGCATGGTGCCTTGCTTTCATGGCACCAGAAATTGCGTCTGCGCAGATGCCAATGCCGGAAATCGCAGGTGCACATGCGCACACACGATCCAGCCCATGGAGGGATCTCCACTGGAGTGAACCGACCCAGGTGAGGTAAACCTTGCCGACCCCTGCTCTGCACACTTCCACATGACCAAAGTGGAACTGACTTCTTATGAAAATGCATAAGATTGGGTTGTTCATACAGTATCCTAAACCGACAACCCTCTCACCACCTGCAATCCACAGCAACTATCATTCAGAGGCACAATGTCTCTGACAATAGAGTCCAAAAATCCTGATGAAAATAGGACATCCTATTCCATAATAATAATAAAAAACTTTATTATTGCCCTAGCCACTTTGAGTGGCTTCCAACATATCGAAAAACATAATGAAACATTAAACTTTAAAAAATCTTTCCTATACATGGCTACTTTCAGATGTCTTCTACAGGTGGTTCTAAAAGTTACTTATCTCATTGGCTTGGGGGTCGCCTAAATCCATACCCTCCAACATTTCTCCAGTGAAAATAGGGATGTTCTACCATACCCTCCAATATTTCTCCAACGTTTTCTCCATAAGGAAAAGATGGACATTCCAGGATCAAATCAGAAACCAGGATGACTTCTGTAAATCTGGGGATGTCCCTGGAAAATAGGGGCACTTGGGGGGCCTGGAGGTAGAGCATAGCCATTGTGTCTAGTAGCCACTGATAGCTTTATTCTGCATGAGTTTGTCTAATCCTCTTTAAAAGCTATGCAAGTTGTGAGCCATCACTGCCTCTTTTGTGCAATTTTATTGTTGCAGACACATTTTATTATGCAATCTTGCCCACCATACAAATGCTTGCAAGTGAATTTCCATAATACAATGCATTTAATAATACAATGTGTACATTTTCCTACGTGTTATTTGGTTGGAGAGGTGGATCGCTAAATTTGGAGAAGTGTGCATTTGGACGGAGAGCTGTATTCCAGTTCACATATTTTAGATATGTTCCCATTAAAATCCAAATCAAACCACATTTATTCCCCATTCCTCCATGTGAACCCATTTGTTTCCCTTCCCCAACACCATATAATTGGAACGGCTAGACAGATACGTACAAGTTTTTGCTGCTTAAGTAGGGAAAACTTGATGCTCGGCTACTGTTTTTGGCAGAGACCCCATGTTTATCATCACATGCTGTTCTGCCATCAGACACTGTAAAAAAACACACACTCCCAATTAGTGCTTTCTAATAGAAATGTTTCTTCCTTCCATTGCATTTTATATGACCAGTCTTACTGAACAGAAGCCCGGAAGCCAACTGCTTTGCCAAACATAATAAGAGAGACATCTGTAATGGGATCCTGTGTTATTGTTAAAGGCTGTGCTCCACTACATCCTCAGCTGTACATTAAAGGGGTAGCAGACAATAGTAGGATGCCTCCCTTGGATAATTAATTAAACAGAATCTTTAATGTCTTTGAACTGTATGCATTATTGTGTAGTCTGTTTCCAGTCTCTTTAATCTGACAGCTCCAAAAGACTGTGAGATCCCTTTGAAAGGGAGTCTGCCTAGAGCTTTCTCCAGCTTTGTCACACCTTTTGTTTTGTTTTGTTTTTTGTGTAATGGGAACAACCTAACAAAGCACATGTAGAAACTGACACCTTGAGGACAGTAAAGGCTGTTCCTGTAGACCCCGATTTCCATATTGATTGCCCATACTATTTATTTGTTGCATTTATATCTCACCTTTCCTCCAAGGAGGTCAAGGTGGTGCATATGCTTCTCCCCCTTTCCATTTTATCCACACAACCACCCTGTGAGGCAGGCAAGTTTGAGAATGAGAGACTGGCTCAAAGTCACCCACTTGGCTTCATAGTTGAACAGGGATTTGAACCCTGGCCTCTCAGGTCCTAGTCTAGCATTCTGAACACTACACCACATGGGCTCTCCTATCATAACTTCTAATATCATTAGAGATGCTGTTTAATTCCATCCCAGTCAACCCATCTGGGCCATGCTGAGTTTTGTAGAAGCATTTTCTGAAATGAACCAGGCCTGAAGGGCCACCAAAGTGCTCAGAAAAACCAAAACCTTTTGAAGTTAGAAGAGAAGATACCTGCTAGATGACAATGGTATTACTTGAACCTGTGGTAAGGTAAATGGCCTGCATTTGGAAGATCTTGTGAAGAAGGTCCTGGACTTCAGTGCCAAAGTATTGCCCTGATGGCACTGCAGCAGGGTGAGGAACCTCAGGCCCAGGGACCAAACCACAGGCCTCTCTATCCAGCCTTTGGGACTCATCTCAAGGCCACACTTCCCTTGCCCTGCTCCAACCCCTCTTTGAGTGTCATCTCCTGGCCAGAACCATTATAAAAAGGTAAACGATGTCTGACAGTTAAGTCCAGTCACGAACAACTCTGGGGTTGCCGAGGGAGCCGACATTTGTCCGCTGACAGTTTTTCTGGGTCATGTGGCCAGCATGACTAAGTCGCTTCTGGCAAAACCAGAGCAGCGCACAGAAATGCTGTTTACTGCTAGGTTGGCAGGAGCTGGAAGGGATCCCAAGGAGCATCTAATCCAACCATATTGATAGCCACTTTCAAATATCTCAAGGGCTGTCACATGGAAGGGAGAACAAGCTTGTTTTCTGCTGCTCTGGAGGGTAAGACTCAAACCAATGACTTCAAGTTGCACGAAGTGAGATTCCCACTAAACACCAGGAAGAACTTTCTGACGGTAAGAGCTGTTCGACAGTGGAATGGTCTCCCTCAGGAGGTGGTGGACTCACCTTCTTCGGGAGTTTTTAAGCATAGGTTGGATGGCCACCTGTCATGGATGCTTTGGCTAAGATTCCTGCATTGAAAGGTTGCCCATGAAGCAATGTGTCACTCCGGCTAAAAATGTCACCCCAAGCTCTACACTATTGCATCCTTATTTTATCTGTGAGATGCTGGGAATTGCATCACTTTCTTGCTGCACCTACATCTATGCCAGTGGAGTCGTTTAACGTAACTCTTTATAAAAGCAATCAAACACCAATTTGTTCCTCTCACCCAAAAAGTGTCATTGGAAACAGATACTTTCTTCTTTAAAGCAACAGCATTCTTCTCTTGGGCTCTTTTTGCCTGCCGTTCAAAAGGCATACCCCCCCCCCCATGATAGTTCGTTAATACCACCAATTCTGTTTAAGGCAGCTGCAAACATTCCACATTGTAAAATTATCGCAGTAATTGGCCAGACCTATATTAGATTTGTCCTCATTAAGACTTTATTATGGAAACCTTTTAAGCAGCTGTCTGGGTTAAAACATTGTTAATAACGAGGGCCAAAAACGAAAAAAAGGAAGAAGAAAAAAAGGACAGAAAGACTTCTAAAGAGGCGGCTTTGAGATTCGCTTCTGGAATCATCCCCAAGCAAACAGAACAGAAAGTTTAAGAAAACTGGAGCAGAGCAGAAAGAAGCCATTCAATTCAGGATCCCACACATTGTCTACACATCAGGCCTATTATCACTCCATACCTTATGGCTCAAATATCACTTGCAAAGTGTCTTTAGTGCTGAACATATGTTAAAAAAATTATGTAACCAAAATACATGATGGTTTTATTACAGATACTGTAATGTCTTAACTGAGTGAGAAACAGATCTCTCTTTTGCCTTTTTTAAAAAATAAAAGTGCTATACATTTCTACAGCATTAATTTAATCACCGCTCATACAGAACTTGCCAGAAACCTAAGCTATTGGCTCGGAGACACAGTGTTTGCTTTCTGTTAAGCCAAAACCTAGTCCTGTCAGCTTTCCTTCCCTGGACGCTAGAATGTTAGAGTTAGTGATGGTCACCAAATGGAATGACCTTAAAATGGGTTTAGACAAATTCATGGTGGATGTTAATGGTGGCTATCCATGATGGAGTTGGTCAGAGGTGGTATGCCTCTGAATATTAGTTCCTGGGAATCCCAAGTGGGGAGGGTGCTTTTGTGCTCAACTTGTGTTGAGGCATCCGACTGGCCAATGTGGGAACAGGATGCTGGAATAGATTGGCCTTTGGCTAGTACTAGCTAGATACCTTATGTTCTTATTTGCCTCTTGCAAGGCAGATGTTGTGTGATAGCCTATGTCTCCCACATAATCCTAATGCAAGGGCAGAGGGCATTAGCAGGAAGGTTGCTTAACCCTTTCCCCACTAAACTAACTTCCCCCAAAAAACTCTACTCCCACCCTGGCTGTTTTCCAGGAGTCTTCTGTCTTTCCGCAGCTGGCTCTGGGCTCCTTCAAAAACTACTATAGAATTAAACAGACCTTTAAATGTTATTGCATGAGGTGGTGGTATAGAGGTCTAGCACCTGCTGTTTACTAATTCCTCTCTGAAAACACCGCCTTCTCTGCATTGCCTTTTCTTTTCTGACTAACACATATTTGGGAACTACACATTTGCTAAGGGAACACACAGTCCTGCCCTCATGACTTCAAGCCTTTCCCTAATTGAATGCCCCAGAGAAGATCTCACTATAGTTTTTAGCACAGAATGCACTTACAGTCAAATGGCCGGTTTATTGCATTTCAACTGCCAGGAGAAAGCAAGTAGGAAAGCTAAATCATCATGAATAAATCATGCAAATAGCTCAAATGCATTTGAAGTCAGGCTACGCTGTGTTTTTGTGGCATTAATTTTTGTACTGAACTTCACAGTTTTGATGAGGAAGAATTTTCGTCAGATCAGTAGTCAATTTACATCTCAACGACTCTTTTGAAAAAGTCTACAACACCTTGTCAGACTACTGAAGCCACTACTGTTTCTCTATGTTCACCCTGTTGCCAACCTATCTGACACCACATAATGAACTAGACAGGATACATTATATCAGGGGTCAGCAAACTTTTTCAGCAGGGGGCCAGTCCACTGTCCCTCAGACCTTGTGGGGGGCCAGACTATATTGGGGGGGGGGGAGAAAAAAGAACAAATTCCTATGCCCCACAAATAACCCAGAGATGCATTTTAAATAAAAGGGCACATTTTACTCATATAAAAACACGCTGGTTCCTGGAGCATCCGGGGGCTGGATTTAGAAGGCGGATCCGGCCTCCGGGCCTTAGTTTGCCTACCCATGCATTCTATGTTATATAAAGCACTGTACCTCAACACAGCCAATCTGGTGTCAGGTTCATAGTTTCAACTGAATTTTTACCAAACCAGAGTTCCTAGTGAGCTTGGAAGATGACCTTTTTTTGGAGGAAGTTACAAGAATCTTTACTAATATTGGTAGATTTTGTTAAGTCGTTTTCAGTGCTGACATGGAGACAAATTCATGGAGGCCAAGGCTAACAATGGCTACTTCCCACAATGCCTTTGTTCTACCATCACATTCATTATACATTTGAATGCCGACTGCTGGAAAGCACAGGTGAACAGAGTGCTATTGTTCTCATGTCTAACTTGCAGGCTTCCTACAGAAATCTGGTTGGCCTCTTTGAGAACAGGATGCTGGACTAGAAGGACCATTGGTCTGATCCTGCAGGCTCATCTTATGTTCTTATGACATCAGCAATAGACCAGCCTTCCCCTACTCAGTGCCCTCCAAAAAAATTTAAACTACAACTCCCACCAACCTTGCTCATTGGCCAAGCATGCTATGGCTGATGAGAGCTGTATTCCAAAATATCAGGATGGGGAATTCTGGAATAGTCTATGCTTGCAACAACTAGAGAAGAAACCAAAATCTGAGATTTGCCAGAATGAGCAGAGCAGCAAGGACTCAGCTGGCTGAAATCCTTCCTTCCAGCTCAGCTGCATGTTTGCTGGCGTAAATCATCCATCCCAATTTAGCCATAACCAACTTAGCTCAACCAACTCAGTCAGGGCTTAGCTGAGCCAAGGCCAGGCTAAGTCCCTTAAAGGGGGCAATACAGCGGAATGGTTGGGGGTGGGGGATTTGCCCCTATTCCATACTCTGTTCATCTCAGTCATGTGACCTAGCAAACCAGTGGAAGTTACACTCACAAAAATAGGGGTGTTAGTCAAATTCTATTTAAACTCTTGTTTTCCCTCAGATGGCAGTAGCCTCACTCCTGAATTGAACTGAGTTTGGAATAGGAGTAAGTCACAATGGCATAATTTACCCCATCATAAATTGTACTGTGTTCCTATTGCTTGGATTGCTCTGCTAACACCATTGACGGCCAATGGTGCCCAGCTGCCATCTTAGTAGAATCTCTAGCCAGGGAACGCAAAGGCTGATTCAATGTTCTGTCTGTATCTCTACAGCCAAAATGTGGTTGCACAGATGCATGCTTTGTCAATTTCACCCCTTAGTAGTATATTTTTGTTCTGCCTGGAGACATTAATGCTTGTGTAGCAAACTCTATTCTTTAATTATTCCCCATTTGATTTTTATTGTCTCTGGTTGCTATTTTATTATGGATATTAATCATGTTATGTAATTTTATTAACATATAATGTGATTGGTGGTGGGAGGGAAGGGTTGGACTTTATTGCTTGCAAGCCACTTTGAGGGCTACTGAGTGGTGGAGAAAAATGCATATAAATGTAATTGTAGTAGCAGTAAGTTGCGAAAAGGAGAGTTCTGCACACTGATGGTGCAATTATGGCACTGAGTGTGAGCATTATGCTCAACAATTACAAGTAATACAAATACTTGGAATAAACTGAGCAAATGAGCTAGACTTATCTAAATTCTCTGGAAATTCTCCTCAGCTTTTCCCTGACTGTTTATGAGCTAAATGGATTATATTAATTTTGCAAAATAATTATGCAAATATTATGTGCCTTACATTGCACCCTACTGTTAATATGTGATTCACTCAATGTAATAGGGAGGCTGATTAGCACCTGAATGCAGATATTCTGCATCAACAGGAGGGGTTGACCCAATAAGGTTGGGCTGCAGGCATTTTAAATAAATTATCAATCCCTTAGGCATGGCAAATAATATCATTATTAAGGGAATATCTGAAAGCTATGTGAGACATAATAACATACAGTGGTACCTCAGGTTACATATGCTTCAGGTTACATACGCTTCAGGTTACAGACCCTGTTAACCCAGAAATAGTGCTTCAGGTTAAGAACTTTGCTTCAGGATGAGAACAGAAATCGTGCTCTGGCGGCGCGACGGCAGCTGGAGGCCCCATTAACTAAAGTGGTGCTTCAGGTTAAGAACAGTTTCAGGTTAAGTACGGACCTCCGGAACGAATTGAGTATTTAACCCGAGGTACCACTGTATGGTTGGATCCAGACCTGTATTCAGCACAGCTCCACTAACTGTATCCTGTCATAGTTAGAAGGGGAGGAATAATTTCTCCTCAACCCCAAACCACCCCCACCCCAGTAGGTGCAGAGGTGGCCTGGGGGGTGCATTGCAAAAGGAAGGGGCATCACCAAGAATAATCTTCCCTCCCTTCCACCTTTGGGGATATCTAGTTAGTGGAGGAGGAGCATCCTCCATTGATGGACAGAGATGTCTGGATGTGTTCTGTAGAAATATGGAGAACCAGAACATCACAAGTGATCAGATCAAACCCTCAGACAAGAGAAACAATCCTATCCAAAGTAATCATTGTCAAAGAAGTGTGATTCTCTTTTAGACAATGGACAAACATAGATTCAACACTGGAAATTATCTTATGTTTAGGAGTAGCCAATGCAGTGTTCTTCAGATGTTGTTGGACTCCAGGTCACATTATACCTGATCATTGACCTTGCTGGTGATGCTGATGGGAGTTGGAGTCCAACAAAATCTGGAGAACCTCAAGTTCACTTTCCCTGGCTAAAGAGCTCCTTCATCAGTTGTCTTGGGTCATGGACTGAATCCCTCTAAACAGAGAACAAGTGACTAAGCCATAGTCTCCATGCCCTCATAACATCCAGACTATACAATGAATTGTACATGGAACTGCCCTTGAAAGAGCTTCTAGGAACTACAACTGAGGCTGACTGGGGCTGATAGGAGCTGTCCAACATATTGGACAGGTACCATGTTGACTACCCCTGCTTTAAAAGAAGGGATGTCCCATCCAATTAGGGACATCTGGCAACCCTAAGCCAACTGAGACCACCAGCCTATATCTTAAAGTCCATCTCAAGAAATGGCTTTGAATTACTATCACTGGCGGCTGGTCTTGAACTTGTGACCTGGAGGTAAGACATGCTGTTTTCTATTACCAGCCCCTCCAGCGATACAGCTTCATTGCTGTGCGGCAGTCGGAGATTTCTTTTCCTGATACCAGGGCTGTGGCAAAGGGTTCTCAGTTTGGGCCAAATGTTCAGCTCCGGTTTTTGTCATCTGGAGATGGTATCTCTTTTAAGGAGATAATTTCACTTTGCCCCTAGGCCCTGGAAATGTCAAAAATGGTTTTAAAAAATTAAAGCAATATATCTATATACACTATCTTGGGAGCCAGGAAAGAGCTTTCCCTAAAATCTTTCAGTGGATTCAATGAATGAGTGTTGGCAGGAGGTTGGGGTGGTGGAGAGATAGTGAAGGAATAATTGTATCCTCTCCCCACAACCAAGACAATCCAGCAATCAACTTTGCAATTACCAAGTTCTATTTCACTGGATTTTATAAATGGGAATAAAATAAAATAAAGGGAGGGAGAAGTATCTGATTGTGATAAAATCCCCATTCATTGCTGTCTCACTACATTCCATCCCCTTTAGTATAAAGTCTCTGATCTGCAACAGGGGGAGTTATTTTTTCCGGCCCCTTTCCATGCAATTTTCACATTGTCTTTATGGCCTGTAAATTAATACATAAGAAAGAGAAGAAAACAATTTCTGAGTTCTGATGTGCTTGAACTCTAAGAAATCAACACTTTATTGTTCCACAGGTGCCTTCTGTTTCAGCTTTCAAACACCTGCTGAAAATTTCTATTTCATCAGGCTTATGCAGGCAATTATTAAAGTACGTATTTCCATAACAGCTAGCTAATTTGTGGTTACAACGTTCTTATATGGTTTTCATTGTATGGCATTCTGTATAATGGTTGCAAACCACTTTGATTTTTTAAAAAAGGAATATAAATATGTTTATAAATAAATAAAATAACCATCTGTGGAGTTTGTTTAAGGATAATGTTCTGTGCCAACTGCACAAGAAAAAGCATCAAATAAAGGGGCAGAAGAAAGAAGACCGAAGCACAGTGAATGGCTCAAGATCCCTCCATGAGTTTCATGACTGAATGGGGGATTTGTCCCTGAGTCTCCCTAGTTCTCCTCTTACATTCTAACCACTATACCATACTTCCACTCCTTCAGAATTTCAAAATATAAATTTAGGAGACCTGGTTATTGAGTAGGGCAGACAATATTTATCAGGCAAATGAAACTGTCAGGCAAACTGCAAAACTAGAGTGAAATCCATAGACTGTTCGCCTGCAATGCAAAGGAACAGAGTTTACCTCTAAATAATATAGTTGCATGATTTTATGTGTGTCTAGAAAGTATGAGCTACTAGATTTTCCAATTTCACATGGACTGCAATCCTACAGACACCTTTCCTGCTGAAAGTAAGCCCCATTAAATTCAGTTTAATTTACTTTTAAATTCAGCGAAGAAGACGCATGTAGGATTGCGTGGCAGAAGCCTTTATTATAAAATGTACCGTAAGACTTCAGAGTGAGGCATTATTTTGGGAGAGGGGAGCCTGGCCTGCATTTCTGAAGAGTCAAATGAAGCTGAAACATTACTGATACACCCCCTGCCCTCTGAACATACAGAAGGAGAGCAGAATACTTGTGGTCTAAAAACACGGTTGTGCCTATCAAAGCAACATTCCTTGTCCACTCCTGCCAAGGTTTCATTTCGTGCCAATTGCACTTGAGACAATTCTATGGATCATAAAGTGGGCTGTTTGTGTGGGAAGTACTGAAGTTTGTGGTGGGAAGGGAGGATTCCTGGAAAGGGAAGCAAGGAATGCCTGTTCCCACTGCTCTGTACCAGCTCAGAGACAGAGGGGCTTCTGGGACAGGGATGAATGCCCTCTTTTCACTGGGCAGCAAATAAGAGTGCTGTGTTCAGCCTAATATATCAACTCAAGAAACCAGCCGGCTTTTCATACATTTTATTTTATTTTATTTAAATGGGAGAACGAGTATGAGTTGTAGATTTTAATTTTCCCCCTTTACCAAAATAAGCAGTCCCTGTGTGAACATTACTGAATGCAACCCTATCTTTGATATAAATCACTTTACATGGTAGTTTGATGAGGCTGCAGGAGCCTGCCGCTTCCTGTATATTCGAGAATATACTATGTGTGCCTTGATCCAAATTTGCCAATTCCTAAACTATCTTCCCCTCCCCCTCCCTCTGTATTTCTCCCTACAAAACCTTCCTTTATTCCAGTTTTGCAGTTTTTCCCCCCCTGTCAAGTATCAGTTTTCAGAAGGGAGGGAAAAGGAGTGTTGGACTGAAGAGGCAGGAAATCATTCTGTAAAATAAGGCTGCTTCAACTAATTGCTCTGCCGGGCCCAGGTGGCTGATTTAAAAATATGATTGAGAATGTTTTGATGGAAAGGAGAGACTAGCACAGCCTTAAGCAACTTGGTCCCTTTGGAAGTTTGGGACTACAACTCCCATCAGTACTGGCTGGGACTGATGGGACTTGTAGTCCAAAACATCCATATGGTTGGTGAAAGTTGGGCTAGAGACTGCAAGGTGGCAAGACAGCTTGAAATGGAAGGTTTCTGGGTCTTGGAAACTTATCCCCATGAGCAATTGGGAGTAAACACTCTACAATGGGAATGAATCCCACCCCCAACCCCCAACCCCCAAAATCCCTCCTTAAATTAGTTTACTGTCCCCCTGGTTATAGACTTTGAGGAAATGTTGTTGTTGTTGTTTAGTCATTTAGTCGTGTCCGACTCTTTGTGACCCCATGGACCAGAGCACGCCAGGCACTTCTGACTTCCACTGCCTCCCGCAATTTGGTCAGACTGGTTGGTAGCTTCAAGAACACTGTCCAGCCATCTCATCCTCTGTCATCCCCTTCTCCTTGTGCCCTCAATCTTTCTCAACATCAGGGTCTTTTCCAGGGAGTCTTTTCTTCTCATGAGTAGGCCAAAGTATTGGAGCCTCAGCTTCAGGATCTGTCCTTCCAGTGAGCACTCAGGGCTGATTCCTTCAGAATGGATAGGTTTGATCTTCTTGCAGTCCATGGGACTCCCAAGAGTCTCCTCCAGCACCATAATTCAAAAGCATCAATTCTTCGGCTATCAGTCTTTTTTATGGTCCAGCTCTCACCCCACACGATTTGTAACATCTAGTGTGCCTCTGTGATACAGGTGAAGCATCCTGCATTTAATGGAGCTTGCTCCCAGCTAACAAGGATTGCAGTCTAACTCTTACAGCAGATATGGGAAAACCTTTAGGCTACCAGATATTGGACTACATCTCCCATCATCACTTGCCGTTGGCCATGCTGGTTGGGGCTGATGGGATCTGGAGTCCTGAAACACTTGGAGAGCTACAGGTTCCCCCATCCCTGCCCCTAACTGGATTTCTTAAAACTGTGCATATACATCAGTGGGGACTGGGAGGCATATGGGGTAACATAGCGCATCTGTCTCTCAGCATTCATACTGACAACAGGAATTGATTAAAGCAATTACTTCTTTAACTGCAGATTAAAAGTATAGATTTTTGAATTAAAGGGTAAAACAGAACTCCCCCCAAAGTTCATAGCATCAAAGATCCGGAAAAGCATCACACACACCCCAAAGCCAGTGCCCATATTTGGTTCTGTGATGATGCCACAATATGCATCTCACTCTATTCCCCCCGCCCAGTCCCCAAATGGCCCCTGCAGATTGCAGCTATGCTTGTGTAAAGCATGCATCATATATGAACAAGTGATACTTTTGCCCAACTTCCCTGCAGGCCTGTGAACTCTACTGCTCTGGAATCTTGTTTACAGTTCACTAGTTGGAGTGGGAAAAGATCCCATGCATTATTCAGGTGAGATGTTGTCGAGCCAATAGAGGTACGATTGTGACTTGGAGGAGTATCAACTTGTATCTTTAAACTGCAAACATGACAAACATCTCTAAGGCCATTTGCAGACTGACCGTGAGCAGTGTCCATAGAGCATGCAAAGCAGCCACAGACATTTACCTTTCTCGGTGGTACTCTTCATTCACAGACCCTTACCTTTCTTTGCACAAATTGCTCCAGCAAATTTGACTCCACTGACTCTTGTGGCAACAGGGGAAAGGTACGTAATTATGAAAACCCAATGATGTGGGAGGGGACTTTTGCCTTCCATCGCACATCTTGTTTCTGGGAAGAGAGGGTAAGGGGCTTCAACAGTTCTCTTGTCCATTCATATTTATTAATATTTTCAAAGTCATGTGCAGCTGCAGATATGTCTGCTGCACTTAGAGGTCAGATGATTTGCAGATAATTTCTATGTTTATAGCTCTAGTTTCAAGCTATTGTTTATCAGTGATGGTTGTAAGGACCCATGCAACTAGTGCAAAACTGAACAACAAAAGCCTTTCTGAAGGGGCTGTATGCCAGCTATTTATTGAGCGTACATTGAGTTAGATCAGGCTTCCTCAACCTCGGCCCTCCAGATGTTTTGAGACTACAGTTCCCATCATCCCTGACCACTGGTCCTGTTAGCTAGGGATCATGGGAGTTGTAGGCCAAAAACATCTGGAGGGCCGAAGTTGAGGAAGCCTGAGTTAGATAAACATTGCATCAAATGAATTACCCCACTGTTCCTGTCCCCCCCCCATCTCTTATTGCAAAATGTCCAATTGTGCAACCTGAATGTGTATAACTGTCATCCCAAAATAGTGACAGTGCCCCAAAAGCCTTTAAGGTGGGCAGGACTAAGGCAGATAGAGAGGATCGTCTCCACCCCCATCGTTCAGCTCTGAGGGCCTTCTGGCGGTTCCCTCCCTGCAAGAAGTGAGATTACAGGGAACCAGGCAGAGGGCCTTCTCAGTAGTGGCGCCTGCCCTGTGGAGCGCCTCCCATCAGATGTCAAGGAAAGAAACAACTATCTGACTTTTAGAAGACATCTGAAGGAAGCCCTGTTTAGGGAAGTTTTAAATGTTTGATGTTTTATTGTGTTTTTAATAGTCTATTGGGAGACGCCCAGAGCAGCTGGGGAAACCCAGCTGGATGGATGGGTATAAATACATTATTATTATTATTATTATTATTATTATTATTATTATTATTATTATTCTAGTAGCTTGCAGCATACAGAAGGTGAGGCTATAAGCTAGGGAAAGCTTCAAGGAGGGATTTGGAAAAGAGCTATGTGCCAGGGGAGAGGTTAGTCCAGAAGCATCTCCTTTTACTGACTCGGTGAACAAGGGCTTCTTCTCTTTACTTTGAAACTTTCAGCTCTGTGCTTCTCTCTGTGTGCTTGTCAGAATAAATCTGAATTGCTCAGTGTTCCTCCACTTCTCAGTAAAAAAAGATCTAACATACTCTCACTTGCGTGGAACAGCGTGGAAGTTGACCCAAGGACCCGGGAGCCCCTCGGCTGCTTGCTGTCTTAAGCAACTGCACATGCAAAGCCCCCCTAGGGCTCCTCTGACCTTTATCTAAAGACCATCTCTGCTCAGCAACACATCTTGTTGGTCCCTCGTGGGTTACTTAAAACAGTTTTCACTGTGTTCTGAACGGCTGTAAACAATACCAGTCAACAGCTCAACAAAGATAACCTCAAAGCCCCAAAAAGATCACTAGTTCCATATAGTCACCTGCGTGTTTTCCAGTTAGAATTGGGGGAAAGATTATCAGAAGAATTCTGTGCTCTTTTTAATCTTGCCCTGTGGTTGTGAACAGATTTTTCCATTTGTTTAACTGGTGTTTAGGGCCCATCAAAGAAAATCAAGCTTCTTGATTATATAGCTCGGTTTAAAATGATACAAGTTGCCCTGAGACGCCCACTGGTGTGAATGAAATTTAACACAACTTGCTGGTATATTGGTAAAAAAAGCCACCGTTTTATAACACAACAGGTACTGGAGTGTGAAAGAAATACCAGAAAATGGTTCAGAAGCACTCACATTATGATCAGGAAGACTAATGCAATATTCCCCACTTCTGAATGCAGCCTCCCTCCCTCCCTCTCTCTTTTGGTTGATGTGAGCTGCTTTGAGAAACAATTGCCTGGAAATTGGGATAAAAATACAGTAAACAGAAGTAGATAATACAACGCAAGCATGCTGCCTCCAAATAAGCTCTTAATGTCTTCTGCACTACCTAGTACTTTAGCTTGCAACGTGGTTTGACAAGGGTTTTTACAGCCCCGAATCTTCCTACTTGAGGAATAATGCAATTACAATTTAATGTTTCAAGGGGACGCATTAGAACTGTAGAGGATGAATTTTAGGCCCAGCAGTCTTAATAACGTCCCTCAAACAATAACCTTTCAATGTTCATACACAAAGAGCATTAATTATAGATCCTTCTTATAAGTTTGTAAAATAAAGAGCAGTGACATTTTAAATATTTAAAGGGCTATGCTGTTTTCTGAAGAAGGGGAGAAGCAAAGCCTTCAAGCCCAGGAGCAAATAAGGCAAAGCCTTTCATGGAGCAAAGGAGGGTGGGCCTCAGCTTGACCCACAACTCTAATGGAGGTGGAGGGGAGACTCGATTGATCCTGGAAGGGTTTTGCCATGGATAATAGGGAGGATAATATCAGAAGGTTAACCAGTTGGCAACTCGCAGGCAAAGCAAACAAACAGGAGGACATTTTAAGGCTCCTGGTTGTGCAATAGCACCTGCATCTCTACTGGCCCCATGCCTGGTGTCACAGAGGATGGTCAAATTAGTTTATAGCTAAATGTCATTGGTCCAACACACTCTTGATTGGGTTTTCTCTACTGGACAGGAATATTCAGCACCCGCCCCCCCAACCCCCCCACACACATTTTGCATGGCATTTTCAGAAACACGTGCATTTTTATACACTCTTTATCCCAGTGTATGCATTTTTTGGTACCTATTTCTTGCCTGGATGACTGCATTGCAAAATTCGGATAAGTGCAGCTTCTGAAAGATGGCTGTGTCTTGGCTGTATTTCCCCCCAGAAAGTGCAAATTAAGTAGGTTCACCTTTAAAGGTGAGCTCAATCAGATTTCTCCTTCTTCCTTAGTGGCAGGGTAGAGCTGCGGAACAACCCTTCCAGTCCTGGCATTACAACAGCTTACCTGGGCACGGGTGGTGTAAGGTAGAGCATCAGCAAGACTGGGGCTGCAAACAGATTCCCCCCCCCCCCCCGGAATCAACTAACTCAGAAATGAGTGCTAAGCATGCCCTCCATTCCATTAATTTTCTAGCAGTGGCTTTTACTTAGTGTGCACATGCAAATATAATGTGGAAATTAACAGTTAGGGAAACACTGGGGAAGTGGAATAAGCTGCTGTGTGAATGCAGCCTTTGAGAAAAGAGGCAAGCCTCAAGTCATTACTGCCAAGCAGAAAGGTTATTTTTTGAAGAAGGAAAAAAATAGACTCATAGGAAGCTTAACACATTTCAATAAGATCTTCATCAGTGCCAGTGGAATTTGCTCATCTTTTTTTCTTGCCAGAGTGACATTTAGAACCCGCCTCTAGAAAAGGTCTCTCTCAGAATAGGTGATCAGCTGAACTCATTCTGCCCCCCTCTCTCAAAAGGTTCCCAAGAGCATCCTGGGTCAGGGACAGAGCCAACAAGAAGTCTGGGAATGGATCCAATAGGCAGATCCTCTTTTTTGGTGGTTTGGAAAGCAGAGGCCTGAAGTATTTCTGGCAGGGATGTGGCAGAACTAACTGTTCATCTACAGAGAGCAGCTTTAAAGCAAAAACCAAAGTCAAGAAAGAGGAGGCAAAAAATAACCAGCCTGAAAGCAAAACAACAATCCACCTGTCCAATTTTGTAAACTGTACTCACTGGAAACCTTTCGCCGCTTCATGAAAAAAATGCCATATTTTTTTGTGCAAATTTCACCTACTATGCACATTTTTATACGCAGTTTTGTCCGCTATACACATTACTTCCATTCCCCCTAATATGATGTATTTTTGTATGCTGTTTTCTCTGATATGTGCATTTATCTGCACACTGTAATATATGCATTTTTGTGCACCTTACGTGGCTAGAGAACTACATTGCAAAATTCAGAGAAGTTTGCATTTGAAAGGATGACTAAGTTTTGGTTTGCATACAGTTTCCAGAAATGTGCATTTGGTAAGATGGCCTTAGAATACAAACTGAATTGAATTTCTTCCCCATTTCTGAGTCTAATCTGCTCTATCCCAACTGGCTCAGGACTGGTGACAGTCACTCCCCAAGTGCTTCATGCAAGCAGGGGCTTCCCCACTCTGTTTGGTGCCAAGAGATACTCCATGGGTGCAACTGAAACCTGTGCCTCAAGCACATCACAATATTGAAGCACCAGCTCCTTTTGAGCTTCATGTGAACATTTGCCATTGCTTATTGCTTTATGGCAGTGACTACATTAAAAAGGGACACATAAGTCATTCAATAAATATCCAGTTAAATGTAATCATAATTTGGTTTGCTTGCATATGCCGTAGAAGGATTTTGTTCTATTAGTGAGTGGTGGTGGTGGTGGAGAAACGCCTCCTTTTTTTCTGCTTCATCACTGGATTTGCAGCCAAGCAGCAAAGAAATGCAGGCACACAGTTAACCCCTTTTAAATCTGGGAGATTACCGAGAACATCCATTTAATTTTTGATGAAGAACAAGCATTAACAAATCAGACCATGAAGAAGTGGAAAATTAAAACTTCAGCAGAGCAGCTGCAAGCAGTTGCTGAAACATTGGGGGGGGGGCACCAGGAAAAAGGTTTATAGGCATCATTTCTGAGCAGAATTGTGTTTAATTAAAAGTGAGGGGAGATGTACAGACCACGCTGGCAATCTGCAGGGACAAATGGTAACTGGCCTCCTAAATACTCTGCAGGACAAATTAATTGGCAATCTGCAGCCCCATCATGAGCGAGGGTCTTGTTAGTTCTCATAAATTAAGCAAGACAGGTCTAGTCTTTATCTGGATGAAACATCTCCAAGGCACCCTCAAGACGAGGAAGGAGAATGTAATGTTAGCAATGGTGGCTATTTTACCAGCGAGCCCTATGTCTCTTAAAGGGGTGGCTGAAAGCTTTACATATGATAGAAGCTTTACATATTGCTGAAAGACAATCCAATTTTAACAGGTGGGGAAGCTTTCCCAGCCCTTTAAGGGTCACATCCTCTCATCAGGCAACACACTAGAGTTGGGTATGACCCGAGGCAAGTAACATGCCAGATGGGAACATAAGAAGCTACCCTCTATTGAGCCAAACCGAGATTCATTCTTCTTGAGCAATTTTAAACTTTCTTACTTGCACAAATATTGCCACCAATGTGGCCTCTCAAGAAAGAAGGGCTCTGGGTTCTGAAATGCATCGAACTGTAATAAATTGTATTAGCTGGCACTTTTGAGAACAAGTCCCCCTTTTTTTGCATGCCTTCTGGCTTCCGTACCTTCCTTTTGTTTTTTGTCGTGCAGCAAGCATTGTACGACTGGCTCTAGGCTGCTTATTGTTGTAAGAGTTATGATCCCACACGTGTATGCAAACTTGATGCTTGGATCAGCACTGACTCCACAGGTGGGACATGCAAACTAGGTCTCCTCTTGATATTGCATCTGATCGTTTTGATATGGGAGCCCTTGACTAATCTGGGGGCCCTGGCAGATGCCCTAAATTACTACCATCCAAAGCCAGCCCTGGCCCATATATGCTGTAACACATACAAATCCTGCCCTTTGTGAAGCTATACTTAGTCTCTCTCTTAGAAGTTGGCCATGCAATTCATTCTGCAATAAGCATAATAGTGTGGAGAGAAATGCTTTCACAGTGCCTGACAGCCAAACCAAATTTAAAGGTCTGTTTTGACAGGTGCTTTAAAGGGGAATGAAAATGAATGCTATCAAGAATGGAAGCAAGGCAGGAGCTGATGAGTGTACACAGGTTTATAAGCTTAGGTGAAAGTGGGATGGGGAGAGTAGTGTTGCATAGTGCTTAGAGCATTTACGAAAAGCTTGGCCTGTCACTCAACATCCAAAAAACCAAAGTGCTGCACCAACAAGTACAAAATAACCCCTCTGCAGCGCCACAAATCCAACTCAATGGTGTAACATTGGAAAATGTCGATCACTTCTTCTACCTAGGCAGTTATCTTTCCACAAGGGCCAACAAGGATGCCGAAATCCAGCATCGCCTTAGCTCTGCAAGTGTGGCTTTCTCTTGATTGAAGTGCAGAGTGTTGAGGACCGGGACATTCACAGGGAAACCAGAATGCTTGTTTACAAAGCTATTGTACTACCAACCTTACTATATGTTTGTGAAACATGGACTACTTACAAACGCCATCTCTAACTCCTCGAAAGATTCCAATAACTGTGTGTCCGAATAATTGTACACATCACTTGGGAAGACAGGCGAACTAATATCAGTGTACTGGAAGAAGCAAAGATCACCAGTGTTGAAGCAATGATTCTTCAACATCAACTTCATTGGACTGGTCATGTTGTACCGATGCCTGATGATCGTCTTCCAAAGCAACTACTCTATTTTGACTTGAAAATGGAAAGTGTAATGCTGGTGGTCAACAAAAGAGGTTTAAAGACTGTCTCAAGGCAAATCTAAAAAAATGTAGTATAAACACTGAAAACTGGGAAACACTGTCCTGTGAGCACTCCAGTTGGAGAACAGCCTTTACCAAATGTATCATGGGTTTGAAGACACTCAAACTCAGGATGCAAGGGAGAAATGTGCTAAGAGGAAGGCACGCTTGGCAAATCCACACCGTGATCAACTCCCACCAGGAAACCAATGTCCCTACTGTGGAAGGACGTGTGAATCCAGAATTGGCCTCCACAGTCACTTACAGACTCATTGTTAAAACCGTGTTTATGGAAGACAATCTTACTCGGCTACAAGTGATCACGAAAGAAGAAGATACCTGGGAAATCAGGGTTCAAATTCCCACTCAGCCATGAAGCCCATTGGGGTGATCTTTGGCAGTCACTGTTTCTCTACTCAACCTGCTTCACAGGGTTGTTTTGAGGAGGAGCTGGGGAGGAAATAAACTATGCGGACCACCTCAGTGGAAAAGTGATATATAAATTGTTGTTGCATTTTGTAAAATTACTTACAGCAGACTAATCTCTTAATTTTTTATTTAAAAAAGCTTATATTTAATAAAATGAAGCATACAACAATACCATACTGAAATCTGCCAGAAGATCCTTCTAGAAGATTCACATTACTGCAAATTAATGCTAATTTGTACAATTATATCATTCATATCAGGACCTTTCCAGGAAGTCTGCATGTCTAAATCATGACTAATTTTTACAGGTAAATAAACATTTCCATAATTGATTCAATAATGAAATATTACTGCTACAACCACTTACATCTAACAGTGAACATTGCTATATTTAATATGCCTTTTCTAATATTTATACATTGGGTTAGAGTCCTTGGTATATTTGAACTTTCGAACTACAATTACCCGTGAAGAGTTCCCTGTGAAAAAGGATGGGCTGTTAAATCATTCTGGGAATTGTAGTTGTTGGGAGAGGAATCGGGGTCAGTTCAACTGAATAATTTCTTTTTTAAAAAATTATTTACAATTTTCATATATATATGAAAATTTCATATATATATATATATATATATATATATGCTTTCGTAGATTTTCACGGGTACAGGAATGCAGGTTTTGGTGTCCTCGGGTGTCTTCCCGTGTAAAAGATGGGGTGTCTAGGCGACGTTTCGACGAGGTCTCACTCGTCATCTTCAGGCTGGTGCTTTCGGCTTCTTGTTACTGGAACTTCTTGTTTCCAGTAACAAGAAGCCGAAAGCACCAGCCTGAAGATGACGAGTGAGACCTCGTCGCCTAGACACCCCATCTTTACACGGGAAGACACCCGAGGACACCAAAACCTGCATATATATATATATATATATATATATATATATATATATATATATTTGCTTTTGTAGATTTTCACGGGTACAGGAATGCAGGTTTTGGTGTCCTCGGGTGTCTTCCCGTGTAAAAGTTGGGGTGTCTAGGCGACGTTTCGACGAGGTCTCACTCGTCATCTTCAGGCTGGTGTTTTCGGCTTCTTGTTACTGGAACAGAGCAGGATCTCAGTGTTTGAGTTCCTATAAATACTGTTGAAGGTGTGGTGTATAGCCTCCAAAAAAACACCAGCCTGAAGATGACGAGTGAGACCTCGTCGAAACGTCGCCTAGACACCCCAACTTTTACACGGGAAGACACCCGAGGACACCAAAACCTGCATTCCTGTACCCGTGAAAATCTACAAAAGCAAATATATATATATATATATATATATATATATATATATATATATATATATATATGCAGGTTTTGGTTTGGTGTAATTAAGAAACAAAAGAAGAAAAGGCACACTAGCCTGGGAACTTCCTCTCTGCCCAGAACATTAGAGGCCACACCTCCTCAACAGTATTTATAGGAACTCAAACACTGAGATCCTGCTCTGTTCCAGTAACAAGAAGCCGAAAGCACCAGCCTGAAGATGACGAGTGAGACCTCGTCGAAACGTCGCCTAGACACCCCAACTTTTACACGGGAAGACACCCGAGGACACCAAAACCTGCATATATATATATTCCATATATATATATCCCATATATATTTTGAAACTGCAGGTTTTTACATTAATCCTGCCAATGTCTTAATGTGTTTACAGTTTGTTTCTAAATACCCAATAAACCATTTCTAAAAAAAATTAAAAAATAGTTATCTTGGTTTCTTATCCCAGTAAGTTTCACCATTAACTTCTGACACCCAGCTCTACCTCTCCTTTAAATCAGAACCAGTGAAGGCGGTGAAGGCCCTGTGTGAGTGCCTGGAGGCGGTTGGAGGATGGATGGCGGCTAACAGACTGAGGTTGAATCCTGACAAGACAGAAGTACTGTTTTTGGGGGACAGGGAGCGGGTTGGTGTGGGGGATTCCCTGGTCTTGAATGGGGTAACTGTGCCCCTAAAGGACCAGGTGCGTAGCCTGGGAGTCATTTTGGACTCACAGCTGTCCATGGAGGCGCAGGTTAACTCTGTGTCCAGGGCAGCTGTCTACCAGCTCCACCTGGTACGCAGGCTAAGACCCTACCTACCCGCGAACTGTCTCGCCAGAGTGGTGCATGCTCTAGTTATCTCACGCTTGGACTACTGCAACGCGCTCTACGTGGGGCTACCTTTGAAGGTGACCCGGAAACTGCAATTAATCCAGAATGCGGCAGCTAGACTGGTGACTGGGAGTGGCCGCCGGGACCATATAACACGGGTTCTGAGAGACCTGCATTGGCTCCCAGTACGTTTCCGAGCACGATTCAAAGTGTTGGTGCTGACCTTTAAAGCCCTAAACGGCCTCGGTCCTGTATACCTGAAGGAGCGTCTCCACCCCCATCATTCAGCCCGGACACTGAGATCCAGCGCCGAGGGCCTTCTGGCGGTTCCCTCATTGCAAGAAGTGAGGCTACAGGGAACCAGACAGAGGGCCTTCTCGGTAGTGGCACCCGCCCTGTGGAACGCCCTCCCATTAGATGTCAAAGAGATAAATAATTACCTGATATTCAGAAGACATCTTAAGGCAGCCTTGTTCAGGGAAGTTTTTAATATGTAACGCTGTACTGTTTTTAACACTGATTGGGAGCCGCCCAGAGTGGCTGGGGAAACTCAGCCAGATGGGCGGGGTATAAATAATAAATTATTATTATTATTATTATTATTATTATTATTATTATTATTATTATTATCATCATCATCACACAGCGAGTACCCCTTGGCCAATGGATGGGGCCAGAATGTGCTTCCTTTTGGTTCTTCAGTCAGAGGACAACTGACTGTTGGAGCTGAATGGCCTTTCTGGCAGGTAGGATGTCCCGAACTGCCTTCCTGGCTGATGGGTGGGGCCAGGCTGGACTTCTCCTGGCCGTTATATTCTTTCTGGGAATCAGGGGATGTATTCTCCCAGTGGGCTCTGGCCTCTTGACTGGCAGCAGAGGCCACAGCATACTTATTGTCAGCTCTGCAATCCCAGGGTAGCATAAGAGATAATAGAAACATCTCACTCCTTAAGGCTTAATTTTGAATAGGTGAAGAATGGAATTACTGATGCTGGGAGATGATGAGAAATGAGCCTGGCTGTCTGGGGATCATGTATAGCCTCAAGCAATCTGGTTGCTGCTCTCTCGGTCCCCTTGTTATCCATCTACATTTCTATCTGTTTTTCTTCCTGCTGTGTGAGTCACCACTGTAAGGGGGGCGCGTGAATCTATGCATCCTGATGCCTCTTTTCAACCCTTGCTTATTTCTCTGCTTCTCAGGCACTAAAATGCTGAATTCTATGCTGCATGGTTCACTGACTGTTTTTTTCAAGCATTGATGGTGGTCCCACTAGATGCAGCCTGGATGTGTTGTGAGTTCTGAGAGGAACTGAAAACTACTTAGAAGCAACATGTACTTCCTATGGCTTGTAGTCACAAGCTGAGTATCTTCCTTCCTTCCTTCCTTCCTTCCTTCCTTCCTTCCTTTTTTCTTCTATCAATCACCCCCCAAATCTGTTTGATGCTGTAACCTATCTCAGAGAGATTCAGTGCTTCCCCAAGGAGCATTTTTGTGTACAGTATTGAGCAACAGTGCTGCACTAGGAGTTGTGAGACCCTTCTTCCAATCCCTACAGCTCAGCCACAAGTCTCTTATTTGGAGGGCTCAAGGCTCCTCTGTTCACTGAGACTTGCAGCTTTGAATAACTCCAGATAGGAATGGCAAAACTGGTCAATTTCAGTTTCTCTCAATTTCTATACAGTGGTACCTCTGGTTATGAACTGAATTCATTCCGGAGGTCCGTTCTTAACCTAAAACCGGTCTTAACCTGAGGTACCACTTTCGCTAATGGGGCCTCCTGCTGCTGCCGCGACACCAGCGCACGATTTCTGTTCTCATCCTGAGGTAAAGTTCTTAACCCATGGGCAGGCAAACTAAGGCCCATGGGCCGGATCTGGCCCAATCACCTTCTAAATCCGGCCCATGGACGGTCCAGGAATCAGCGTGCTTTTACATGAGTAGAATGTGTCCTTTTATTTAAAATGCATCTCTGGGCTATTTATGGGGCATAGGAATACATTCTTTTCTTTTCTTTTCAAAATATAGTCCAGCCCCCCACAAGATCTGAGGGACAGTGGACCGGCCCCCTGCTGGAAAAGTTTGCTGACCCCTCTTAACCTGAGGTACTACTTCCAGGTTAGCGGAGCCTGTAACCCAAAGTGTTTGTAACCCGAGGTACCACTGTATTTTGCACTTCAGCTCTTCCCAATTCTCCATATGTCTGTGGATTTTCTTTTTATAATGACCACATGAAAATGTGTATGAATTTTCATGCAAATTTCTCCCAATACACAACTTTTTCTATGCAATCTTGCTTAGTATATCTTTTTTTGGGGGGGCAGGCAATTACCCTTTAATAGAATATATATTTGTATGTTAGTTTCACTAATACAGTCTTACCTCAGGTTAAATATGCTTCAGGTTGAGCATTTTCAGGTTATGCTCCGTGGCGACCCGGAAGTAACGGAACACGTTACTTCCGGGTTTCACCGCCCACGCATGCACAGACACTCAAAATGACGTAACACGCATGTGCGGAAGCTGCGAATCGCAACCTGCGCACACGCAGGTGTGCAGACACAGGTTGCGTTCACTTCAGGATGCGAACGGGGCTCTGGAACGGATCCCGTTCGCATCCAGAGGTACCACTGTATAACTCTTTTTGCACACACTCTTCACTATATACAGACTGTACACATTCTTTTGTTGGAGAACCGCGTTACAGAATTTAGAGAAGTGTGAAGAGTTGTGCTTCAGTTCACATATTGGTTTGACTTCACCTTCAAAGGTACATGCTTCCATTGTCTCTTGAGACAGATGGATGCCAACCTGGGATTAGTTTGGGAAATGCAATTTTGGTAGATTTGTATTAAAAGGCAATCTGGACAAATTTGCCCCCTCTTCCTAGCTCTGAGATATTTCAGTACACCTGAATATCTTGATTTCATGGTTGGTCTTTCCATGAATTTGCAAGAATATATAGGAACTCAGAAAAAAAAATAGCATCAGTGCTCAGTTACACAGATTTCATGTAATCTTTAGGTCACCCTAGATGAATTGGTGAAGAAAAGGCAAGCCAGTGCTTTATAAAGTATGCAGCAAAGCTCCAGTAAATTTCTTCCATTAAGGAGGAGGTAAAATGATGGGCCACATTTATTATATCCTGTACAAGATGCAGATGCTAACTACAGTGACTGAAGACAATAATCAGATGTGACATGTAAACATAATCATAATGGAAATGGAGAACTGGATACACAAACACACACACACACACACTATGGACCAGGTTTAACTAAGCAATCCCACTAGTGGAAGCCCTCTCAATGATTTCTGCTTGCACTACTGGGCTTCCCTCCCCTTTCCCCCTATGCACCCCCACTCTGACCCTAGCAAATTTACTTGAGTGGGATAGGAGAGTCCCCCAAACAGCAGCTCTATTGGAAAGATGGCACCTCTATTGTGGGTAACCAATATGGAGTAAAGCGTGTTGGAAGAGTTCTATAAGACCCTAGCTACTAATGAATATATGGCGTTATAAACCAGCAAAAGTCTAGCTAGGAATTCTTTTGTGGGTTGTGAGGGATACAGAGCATTTGCTTCCAATTCATTTATTACAAAAAAAATTAAATCCATTTATCACGAAAAAGAATAATAATTACAAATTGTCTTCAGACAAACAGTCCTGAAGATTGGGAAAGAATGGATGATGCATGCATGCTCTTTTGCAGGCTGTTCTATCTTGGATCATCAAGGAGAGAGATTCAAACTTGGTATTCTGGTTGGGCCAGCAAGAACTGTGATTAAAAAAATGTCCTTGTAAACTTGTACTTTTGCACTGCCATAAGTATTGCAGCAGAAGAAATAGTACAAAATGTTGAAAAACCAAGAATAGCAGCATTGTAGAGAATGACGAACTGCACATCTCTGCTTTCATACAGAGAGGACTGGCACTATAATTCTCTGGTCACAATCACCTTTTTCTGCAAGCCCCCAAACAAGTGATCAGCTAGGGCTGACCCACCCATGAGGCAAGGTGAGGCGACTGTCATGGAATTCAACTCAGTATTGATCCAGAGTAGATTCCAATGTATAGTTAGCAGAGTAAAAACTTAAACACATTGCAGGATTCCCAAAAATAGACCAGAGGCAATTGTATCTCATCCAGCACAGCTTTACTGCTACTGAAGGCAAATGAGCATGATGGTCACAAATCCAATACATTCAGGATTGGCACTGTCCATAAGAAATCCAGTTGCAGCAGACCTAACGTAAAACTCACAATAACTTATAATAAGTCTAAACCTTAACATTAAGCATACTATGAACAGAACAGCACACTAGAAGGAAAAGAGATAGAAAGAGAAAGTGAAACCCAGGCTTCTTCTGGACCTACTTTTATAGTCAGCATGACCTTGACAGAAGAGATAAGAGAACCAGTTTAAGCCAGCTGTACTCAGCCTCTCTGAAGGAATAACCCAAACATCACAAACCTTCTGCTTGTTTCTTTCACACAGAGAACCTTTCAGAAGCTTCCCTCTTGAATTAAGGAGAATAGGAAAGATCTCTACACATCAGAGCAATACTTTCTGCACTAAGAAATGCAAACTGACAGCAACCACACCTCAAGCGGCAGGATCCACAGGGGCAGCAGATCTGGCTTCCAAGGAATGCATCATCTGCCGCCCAGAGCGTCCTTATGCTGCCTGATGTGTGTATGGGTGCTTGTACCTGTGCATTCCTATGCCATGGACGAGGAGTGTGCCCAGACGCCCCCACCACCATTGGAACGACACGGCTGTTGCACCCTCCTTGTGCCTCCCAAGATTGCCTGAGCCTTGCAAGGTTGCTTGGAAAGGGTGGTTTGGGGATGGAGCAGCCATGCACCCTTTGATCCCATCCTCACACAAGGCTGGGATCGAAGGACCCGCACTTGCCATGTCCCCACACTGCCCTCCCTGAGGGGCCTTGCAAGGATCGGATTCTGGGAGAGCAGCACGAGAAGGGCACAACAGCCACGTGCTCCTCGATCCCAGCCTCGCCAGCAAAGGCATGCCACTGCCCCCAGCAGCACCCTGCAAGGGTGGGGTCCTTGTTTACCCAGCTTAAGCTGGAGCCACAAGGACTGGGAGGGAGGGCATCAAATGTTGGCCTTGCACAAGGCGCCATTATACCAAGGTCTACCCCTGATGGTTTGGAGGTCAACAACCATTGTGGGAACTGACTGAACATTCCTGCCATTGCACCCACACTGTGACCACCTCCCCACAGCCACATCTCCCGCTTGATAACTGGCAGCAACCATGGCACTGGAAGGTCAGCTCAGCAGCACTCCCCCTGCCCGACACCATACCCTGCTGACCGTGAGTGGCCTTTGCTGCTTTGAATGACTTGAAGTGTCTCTGCCATTCCCTGAACCATTTCAGTACTGATGTCAAGCAGTGAGATGTTTCAGGTGATTAGTGCAAGGAAGAAGAAATGGTAAGAACTGGGGGAGGACCCTAAACCCCATAATTCTATCTGAGAAGCAAAAACAGCATCACAGTATTCCTAGAAATACTGGTAATGAATTGTCCTAATGAAGGTTTGAAGGATACATTATGAACACCGACAAAGCCCAGAATTTATGGAGCAACTTTTCTCAGAGACCTCATAATTCAAAAAATGATGTCGCTTCCATATGTTATTAAGGTCTCTCTGCTATGACAGGGGACAAGGAATCAGCTGTAGCTTCCAGACATAACAAATTAGACTTCCATTTTAGTGGATTTGGCTCTAACAACACCCCAAAGTATCGCTAATGATTTCCTCTATGGCCTTAATAATCTGCACGTTCATTTTTATTAATGGTGACCTTTAAAGTGGGCAATTAATTACATTTTTATAAAGTTTTCTTTTTTTCAGACACATCTCAGTAGTAAAATGACTGAGAATGTTTCCCATACAGCAGCAACACCCAGTGGTCCAATCAGAGCCTTCATGTTTCAATTGCTAAAGGAGTTGTGGTTTTAAAGCCTAGTGTACATACACAGGAACTTTTGACACAGAGCCATTTTGTCAAGGGGGGGAATGATGGAAACTGATAGGGAGAAACAATAAGCTGTTGCTTCTGAGTTTACAGATAAAAAAGGAAACTCTAGTGCCACAGTGGTTGAGGTTCTGCTTGCGCATATCAAAAAATAACTTGACAAGTTTTTCCTTACTAAGGTCTAGGGATGTCTTAATTTTGGTACTCTCAGCTTCTTATCTTTCCAGTATCTTGGTACCCATTTGTGGATTTTCTTTTTTAAAAATCCTCAGGAGAATTCTTCTGCATTTTTGTGCGAATTTCTCCTAGTAAGCACATTCTTGTATGACTGTTTGACTAGTATATGCATTTCTGAAAGCAATTCTTACTAATCAGGGCCAGCCCAAGACATTTTGGCACTTGAGGCAAACCACAAAATGGTGCCCTCCAAGCCAGGGAAGAAGGGATGAGTGAATGTCTACAAAGGAGGAATAAAGCTCTTCTTCTTCTTTGGCAATCACTCGTAGCCAAGTAAGATTGTCTTCCATAAACACGGTTTTAAAAGTGAGTCCATAAGTGACCATGGATGCCAATTCTGGATCCACACTTCCTTCTACAGTGGGGACATAGGTTTCCGGGTGTGAGTTGATCATGCCAAACGTGCCTTGCTCTTAGCATGTTTCTCGCTTTCATCCTGAGTTCAAGTGTCTTCAAAACCCATGACACCTTTGGTAAAGGCTGTTCTCCAATTGGAGTGCTCACAAGTCAGTGTTTCCCAGTTGTCTACATTGGGAACATTGGGGAAAGGGTAGGACAAGACCCACTGTTGCAGCACCTGGTTGATGCATTACTTGGAGACTGACCCTGCTGACCCTGTGGCTCCTGCCACCTGAGGTGGTCTCCTCATCTTGCTTCATGGGTGGGATGGCTCTGCTCCTAATATAATGCATTTTTTAATGTTATTTTCACTATGATGTTCATTTTTCTGCCCATTCCCTCCCCCTTAATATATGTCTTATTGTGTACATTATTTGGTTTGAGAACTCCAAAGCAAATTCTAAAGGATTGCTGTGTTATGATTCTGATATTATTTCAGAAAGTGCAGATTGGATCAATTCGACTTTGAATGTGTACTAAGCTGGGTTTCTCCATTTCTCCTCTATCCCTACTAAACTCACATTTGTGCATCTCTCTGGATGAGTGGCCATGGCCAAATCAATTGACATGTAGCTGTCCAGTAGACCTCTCAAAGTGGGCCAGATTATCCCATGGTCCAGTGAATTTAACAAAGAGTGGGGACTGGTTCCCATTGGGACCCAGAGGGTGGAAGATGAGGAGACCAGCAGTAGGTGGATCCAGAACAAATGACTAACAAGACAACTAAGTCATGTTTTTCTCCATCTTTCTTCTCCAACCTGCTGAGATCATGGACCACACTGAGACATACTGAAGAGGAATCATCCTAGCAGTGACACCCCCTAGAGTGGTGGGGCCAGCTGTGGCCAGATTGAGCATTGGTGTCCTATATATACCCTAAAGGACCAGACCCCCCTCTTAGCCTTGCTGATGTGGTCCAAAGGAAATAAGAGCAATATATTTGGCACCAGTTTGGCTGTAGGAGTTCCAGAAGGAGGCGTACAAGGCACCATCCAACCATCTTAGGTACTCCACTCCGGATGTGTGTTGGATTTACTCCTTAGCCTTTTCTTCTCCCGAAGATGTCCCACAAGGCATGGATTTTTCCTCAGGGTTTACTCCTGAATACTTTTCCTTATGAATGAGTATAGTTGCAAGGCAGCAGAGGTTTAGGACCAGAGTTTCCTTCTCCTATCCATGGGTTATCAACAAATAACTTGTCTTAGTGAATCAGTGGCTGCACAGTGAGCAGAACTCTGTATCTTAATTTCTGTCCCCCTTCTTGCTTACCATGGCTCTTTCTCTGTAATAATTTATATGTCATTTACACCGTTTTGCCATCTAGGGAAATACAAGAGGTGGGACAGCTTAGAGGAAAGCCATCCGGCAGGTGACCTCCCACCTGTTTCAGAAGGCTAATAGTTTGTCACATCTGCCCATAATGGGGACCCAGAGATATGAGAATCTCTCAGAGTTCTGCTTGAGGAGATAAGAAGAGGGAAGCAATTAACTTGTCAGAGATCAGTGAAATCCAAGGTTATTTCCTTTTTGTGTGCGATAGGGAGAGAAAGGTAGAAAAGAGAGAAAGAGAGAATCCTCCCGCTCAGCCCTTTCAATACTTATACAGACTCATCCTTTTGGAGAAGTGAAAGAGCCTTCCAATCCAATGTTGGAAGTGTAGCTCAAGAGTGAGGAACCACTGGGCCTCCAGATGTTGCTGGGCTCCAACTCCCATCATCCCCCAGTAGCATGGCCAGTGATTGGGGATGACAGGGCATGTAGTTCCTCTTTCCAGAGAGGCATGCCTGTTACCATCACTATATGTTTTTAGGTGCCAGCCCTCCCCCCCAAAAAAACCCCACCTGGACTTTGGGATCTCAATTTTCTGCTCAATTTTTGTTGTTGTTTGCATGTGGAATGGTCTGAGTCTGATCTGCTCTTTTATCGGTGAGCATTTTAGGTTGTTCTTGCTCCTTTTTAATGCTTGATCCTGGAAGTTGCTTTGAGTTCATCTTTGTGATATGTGTGCGTGTATCAGCATCTAGCAGTATCTGAAGGACCACAGGTTCACCACTCTAATATAGTCACTGGAAAAGCCTTTCTGAACCTGGTGACATCCAGATGTTTGGGGCCATACTGGTTATGGCTGATGGGAGTTGCATTCCAAAGTATGTGGATGTCACCTGGTTTACAGAAGCTGCAATAGATGCTCTCTTGGGTAGAAGTCACTGAACACAGTGCTCCAGAAGACTCTCCCCAGCAGGGCTACAACCCTGTTGCCAGATGTTGCATGGAAAATGAATAGCAGCAATGATGGAAGGAGCAGGTAATGGAGAACCATTGCCTCCATCCACTACATATATTCCTCTACAGATTCTTGGCTGGCCTACCTAAATGAAATTGCTCCAGTTAGAAAGGAAAACAAATGATTTCATGACAAGAGTGCATTATAATATATTGATATGTATCGATTCATGTCCCCTGAGCAATTTAACGTCCAAAAGAGGGATTGCTGTGGCACTGACTCCTTTTGCCCATTAACCCTGGGCAAGGTTGCACTCCACTGGAGTGCTATGATCAAATGCATCACTTTTTCTTATTATTTATAATAACTAGCGAAGTCCCTGCCGTATAGCAGGTCTCTTTCTTTTCCCCATAGAAGCCAGTGAGGAAGCAGATGGGAAATATAAACAACTGCACTAGGAAGAGAGAAAGCTGTGTTGTACCAAGTCAAACTATAGCTCCACCTAGCTCAGTGCTGCCCACATCAATGGGGAGTGGCTTTCCAGGGTTTCAGATAGGGGTGTTTCCCAGCCCTTCTTGGAGATGTCAGTAATTGACCCTAGGACCTTTTCCATTAAAATGCATGTACTCTACAGTTCAGCTACTGCTCTTCCTCTGAAGGATAGCCAATCTTCTACTCATGGGCATGTCTTCTCCACTCAGCATCCATCCCACTTTTCAAATCACCTTCAACTCGGGGGGGGGGGGGTGTTATGTCTCCAGCCTTGAAGGTGGGTAAAAACTGACTCAGTTTGGGGGGAGGGGGGAAGCTCCATAGGGTTAATACTATTATGGAGAAGGCTCAAGACTGCATCTCTATCCAACTGAAGTCTTCAACAGAAAACAGAAAAGTGAAAGCTGGAGCAAGTTAGTTGTGAAGGTGAATGAGAAATGTGAATAGGGTTGCTGGATGTTTGTGTATGATGGTATGTCTAAAAGTTATGGGGTATCTATCATCTATCTATCTATCTATCTATCTATCATCTATCTATCTATCTATCTATCTATCTATCTATCTATCTATCTAATCTATCTATCATCTATCTATCATCTATCTATCTATCTATCATCTATCATCTATCATCTATCATCTATCATCTATCATCTATCATCTATCTATCTATCTATCTATCATCTATCTATCTATCTATCTATCTATCTATCTATCTATCTATCTATGTAATCTATCATCATCTATCATCTATCATCATCTATCATCAAAGAGTGACTTTCTGAGGGGCATGGAGGGCCTGCAATGGGTATCAGAGTATCAGGGGAAATCACTCAGATGAAGGCACAATCAGATTCATTCTGCATAAACTGGAAATTAAAATAATTATAATATTAGAAGATTTCTGGTGAATGGCTTCCACTTTTGAAAAAAGATCAGGTAATTCAGGACTCCAAAATTGAGAGTGAAATTTGGATGAGGAACATTTCAGAAGCGTCTCTGCTTATGGGCCAAGCATGGTCTAAGGGTTAAAGTGACATACTATGAACTGAGAGACCAGGGTTCAAATCCCCGCTTGGTCACAAAGCTTAGGCTAATCCCTGCCTCTCAGCCTACCTTATTGCACAAAGTTATTGTGGGGATTAAATGAGGAGGGGACAAACCCTGTATGTCACCTTGAGGTCCTTGAAGGAATAGGTGGGATATAAATCAAATAAATAAATAAATAAATAAATAAATAAATAAATAAATAAATGACAGTTACATTAAAGCAACAGTGAGGAGCATACACCCTAAGAAAGATGCCAGTCCCTGTGTAATACAAGGAAACTCTCTCTGCTTCTTTACATTTGGGATCTTCAACTATCCACTGCTAGGCATTTCATCCTTGGGGTACTACAAATCAGTTCATATTTCCCAGTGAACAGATCTCAGCTTCTCTATCACAGCTTCCTTCCTTCCACATCAGAAACCCAGTGGCTTATGTTCTTTTTCTTAACCCTGCTTAAACCTCTATCACTCTTTATATGCGTACATTACAGCAACCCAAGACATGTATTACAAATAAGATGAGCTATGACTGCATCCAATCTTATCAGATTCCTTTATTTGATAGAATATAATGTCATTAGGAGGCAGGTGCAGACTTGGATGGATTCTGTCTCTTTTATAGCTCTCAACGCTTCAGACAGGGACTGTTGGAGTCAGTTAGGCATGCCAGGCATTGAACAGAGACTGTAGTCTGAGGAAGGGAAAGGAACAGTTGGCATTAAAGAAAAGGTCTGCATTAAGTCTTTTTAAAAGGAAAAATAAGAACAGCGGTCTAATTGACTGGAAGAAATATTGCTCTAGATGTGGACAGGAATCTGGCTGAATAACCAAGGACTCTAGAGAAACGTATTTATTTATTAGAATTACATTCCACCCTTCCTCCAGGTACCCAAGAGCAGCATAAATGGCTCTTTTCCCTTCTGTTTTTAACCTTACAACAACCTGGCACCATGTTGGTTACTTTGGCCTAGGCCAACAGTCTAACCAACCCCACACCTGGTCTCTCCAAATGAGCAATCCATATGACTGGTATTGCCTCACAGCAGCCATCAAACATCTTGTGGTGCTCTCACACTTCCTGTTTGGATTCATGGATTCAAAGTAGGGATAGATGAATCTCTCGATGAATTCCCCTGGTCCTAAGAGCCTTCCCCAGGCTGCTCCCCTCCACCATCCTCCCCACCTCTCCATTACAACTCCCATCATTATCCATTACCCATGCAGGCAGGGCCTGCGAAAACTGATGTCCAAAATATTGTGGGGGAGCCAACAGGTTGGAGAAGGCTGTTCTAACCACTGTACCACACTAGTGCATTGGAGGGGCTGGTGTCCAAAATATTGTGGGGGAGCCAACAGGTTGGAGAAGGCTGTTCTAACCACTGTACCACACTAGTGCATTGGAGGGGCACTGGGTTGATGAAGAAGATGTAAAATGGCCAGGTCATGCTTGTAGGATGTATCTGTAGCTATCCAATGGATTGTGACTCTGAGCTACTCAACCAAGTCTCCAAGCAGGGCTCATAAATGATTTGGTCCAGTGTGCTCATAGGATTTGGTCCAGTGTGCTCATAGGTCCTGGGTGAACAGGGGCTCATAATCATTATATCTTGGAGGCAAGGGCCAATGTTCATAGACAGACTTGGTCAGGCATTGGCAAACTCAGACCTCCAGATGTTTTTGGCCTACAACTCCCATGATCCCTAGCTAACAGGACGAGTGGTCAGGGATGATGGGAATTATAGTCCCAAAACATCTGGAGGGCCAAGTTTGCCTATGCCTGGCCTAGGTCATGTACACAGAAGGTTGTGGATTTGATTCCTGGCATCTTCATATAAAATTCAAGCTAAAAGGCCACCTGCCTGAGACCATGGACAGCTGTTGTCAAGTGACTGTGGAGTACAACTGTGCTTTTCTTTTTGCATTATTACACACTCATATTTATTTCAGATTTGCAGGTCTACTTCCATAGTTTAGTCTCCAAGCTTGTTTTAAATGTCAGAAGAAAACAAACCAACAAAAGCACTGAAGGAACAGGAAGCAAGACCTTAGCTCAGTGGCAGAGCATTTGGCTCAATCTCCAGCATCTCCATGTTGGGAGAGACCCCTGCCAGAACCCCTGAAGCACTGCTGCCAGTCAGTGCAGACAATATTGAACCAGTTAGACCAATGGCTTGACTTGGTATAAGGCAGGTTGCTATGTTTCTGTGGGGTGGGCAGCTTGTGTCTAATTTCAGAATCCCCCTGCAAGTGGGATACCCAGATCTCTGTGCCTCTCCTGACAGCCGACTGGGTGAGGAGGGAAGCAGGGGAGAGAGGAGTGGCAGAAAGAGAGGTGGGGTGTGGGGAGAGAAAGAAAACATGGAAAGTGGGTCTGGCTTGGGCTTCACCCACTGCTTGTTACATTGGCCTCAGTTTCAGCACAGCCTTAATTTCATCCATCAGCTATGACAAGCCAGCCTCTCTCTCTGGTTAAGTTCCCTCACCAGCAATGAATAGAGAGCTATAGGATCACTAGAAAACAGCCTTCAGATTGATGATGATGATATTAATAATAATAATAATAATAATAATAATAATAATAATAATTTATTATTTGTACCCCACCCATTTGACTGGGTTTCCCCAGCCACTCTGGGTGGCTTCCAACAAAAATTAAAAATACATTAAAATGTCACACATTAAAAACTCCCTGAATGTCTTCTAAATGTCAGGTAGTTGTTTATCTCTTTGACATCTGATGGGAGGGCGTTCCACAGGGCGGGTGCCACTACCGATAAGGCCCTCTGCCTGGTTCCCTGGTTCCCTGTCATCTCACTTCTCACAGGGAGGGAACCACCAGAAGGCCCTCGGCACTGGACCTCAGCATCCAGGAAGAGCGATGGGGGGTGGAGACACTCCTTCAGGTATACTGGGCCGAGGCTGTTTAGGGCTTTAAAGGTCAACGCCAACACTTAGAGTTGTGCTTGGAAACATACTGGGAGCCAATGTAGGTCTTTCAAGACCCCTTGGCGGCCACCCCTAGTCATCAGTCTAGCTGCCGCATTCTGGATTAGTTGTAGTTTCTGGGTCACCTTCAAAGGTAACCCCACGTAGAGCGCATTGCAGTAGTCCAAGTGGGAGATAACCAGATCATGCACCACTCTGGCGAGACAGTCTATGGGCAGGTAGGGTCTCAGCCTGCGTACCACATGGAGCTGGCAGACAGCTGCCCTGGACACAGAATTGACCTGCACCTCCATGGACAGCTGCGAGTCCAAAATGACTCCCAGGCTGCGCACCTGGTCCTTCAGGGGCACAGTTACCCCGTTCAGGACTAGGGAATCCTCCACAGCAACCCACCCCCTGTTCCCCAAGAACAGTACTTCTGTCTTGTCAGGATTCAACCTCAATCCATTAGCCACCATCCATCCTCCAACCGCCTCACAGGACCTTCACCGCCTTCACTGGTTCTGATTTGAAAGAGAGGTAGAGCTGGGTATCATCTGCATATTGAGACCCCAGAGGTCTCAGGGCGGTTCACAGAATAAAACAAAGTACAAAACTATATAAGACTATAGCTCCCATCAGCTTTCTGTTAGCTGGGGCTGATAGGAGCTGTAGTTCCAAAAACTTTTTGAGGGCACCAGGTAAGCAAAGGAGGCCATAGAGAAAGAATGATGGAGAAAGTGCATGTGAGCACTGTGAACACTAAGTGAGTAGCGACACTTAGCACACTAATGGCACTGTGTAATTAAGTGGTTGTAGCAGTGGGAAATGTGTGTGCTGTTCCCATTCTAATATTGCTTTGTGTACCCAGTGGGCTTATCTCTGAAACAGATGCAGTAGAGTGATCCTTTGTGTCAGCTGTGGAAACAGCTTCCATTAATCTCATTCAGTCCAAATTGGAGTCTTAATAATGGATTCCTACATATTATTAACCCCCCATAAAACAGAGCTCCAGGATCTCCCCTATGAACTGAGTCATAGGAACACACAAAGCTGCCTTATACTGAGTTAGACCATTGGCCTACTGAGACCTGTATTGTCTACTCTGGCTGGCAGCATCTACCCAGGATCCCTTTAACTGGAGATTGAAGCTTGGACTTTATACATGAGCAGGAGTTATGGCTTCTTCCCCAGCACCCTTGGGTTGTGTCTTTTCACTCAACAGTTTTCATTCATCTCATTCAGTCCAAACTGGACTCTTAACCATTGATTCCTACACATTATTAGCCCTCAGTAGAACAGAGCTCCCAGGTCTCCCCACTGAAAGAAGTGATACTAGCCAGGTATCATCTGCTGTGACTGACAACTTCTATCCAGGCTTCCTTTAACTGGAGATTGAACCTTAGACCTCATACATGAGCATATGCTCAACTCGGGCTTTGTGAACCAGTGGCTGTAGGATGGAGGTGGGAAACATGTGAGAGCAGATGGTGTTCTTGGATGCTTATTTCCTTTATCACCATTTCAGGCACATTTTTTGCAATGACATCTCTGTGTGACACAATTTGTTACCACAAAGCTGCCCGTGGCAGCAAGGTAATTGTGCATCCAAGACAACATTGCATCTGGTTGCACATTTCTGGCAGTCATGACAATGTGACTGCTGTAATGTGTGGTTATGTATAGTGAAGGGGTAGGTAACCTGTTGCCCTTCTGATGTTCTGGGCTCTGACTTCAAGCAGCCCAGACCATTCACATTCACCAGGTTGACTGACGTTGATGGGAATCCAAAGTACATCTGGAGGATGTCAGGTTGCCTACCCCCTGGTATGGTGCTTTGAAGATACTATCTAAGCCTCCCTCTTCACTGCCGCCTGAGGATCAGTTTTGTGCATCTACAATCTACATGCACAATCTCATCTACAATGGCTGAATATTCAGCCACCAAAGGTCACATTTCAGAAACTACATTTTTGTTCCAATATGGTGTCCAAAGCTGCATTTCACCTTGAGCAATACAGTCAAAACAACTGGCCTATCAGTTTGGGTCCTTCAAAGGTTAAGCACAATCATAATGAAAATGAAGGGCATGTGCGCCATCGAAGGAGATAAACTGTTTATGGTGGCTCCAGGGGTATTACCTAGCATCATGAGAAGAAAATGAATAAAGGAAAATGAAGTCTGCATATCAGGAAACAATTTCTCTAAGTGAGCTTTAAAAGGCTGCCAAATAGCTTCCCAAGAGACACAACAGAGATAATTTAAAACTCATTTAAGTTATTTGGAATAGGGCTGGGCATGATGACCCAATAGGTATACATTACCAATGCCCATGGTTCCATAAAGTATCATTACGTAGCCTTTCAAAATGGTAATGAGACTCTATTTACTTGGAACCTTATTTCCCAGTGTGCTTAACAAATCAGCAAACAGGAATTACTTTCAGCACTGGGAAACAGCAACTGGAACACAAAACAGGTCATGTTCACGATGCTAGTTGAAACAGGAAATCATTGGAAGCACATTTGGAAGCACAACCTAGCATACTGAACACTTCAGAAGATCCTTGAGAAGCGTCAAAAGAACCAGATGTTACCCATGAGATGCACATGTTTCAGAAAATGGCATGTGTTGAGTTCTTCTGCATGGCAGGGATGGGGAATTTGCATACCTTCAAATGTTGCTGAACCACAACTCCCACCATCCCTGACTATTGACCATGCTGGTTGGGGCTGATGGGAATTGGGGTCCAACAGCATACAAAGGACCACAGGCTTCCTAACTCTGCTGTACCGTAACACTTCACTTATCCTGCTTTATTATGCCATTATTGCGGGTGGTTTCTTGCATCCCCGAGCAGCAGCCAAAGGGTGTGGAACTGCAGAAGAGAAACAAGCAAATGTGAAGTCAGCACAATATAGTGGAAATGTTATATATGGAATGGAAGAATCACAATCATCTGGAGTTTCATTTTTGGTGTCTGTAAGAACCTGCCTTTCCCAATCAGTGGCATTCCAGACATTTTGGACAACAACCATGATCCTTGAGTATTGACAACGCTGAGTGGAGCTGATGGGAATTGTAATCCAAAGTATTTGAAGGGCCCAAGGATGGGTAAAGCTGATCCAGCCTGTGATTCAATGGTTGGACTGTTAGGTTTGGATTTAGGAAACTTGGGTCTGGATTCTTATTCAACAACAAAAAAAACACCTTACTCTAAGACTTTGGGCACAGTCTAATGTACACCAGAGAGCTTGTATAAGGCTAAATCTACATTCTACATCATTTGAAGGAAGACTGGAATTAGTACAAGTAGATTCTACCCTCTGGAAGAAGCCCAGTCTTCAGCATGACTCCTCATAGTGATGTTTGGTGGATCTGCCCACTTCTACTCTGGAGCAGCCAAACATATTTCCTGACGTCTTCTGAAAAAAATGATTAAATATGTATCACGACTGTCATATACATTTATATGGAGTTTCTATGGTACAGAAAGGAGAAGTGACAAGATCCCTTCAGATATTTCCAGCTTGTATTCAAAAATCATGTGGTGGATGGACACAGTACGAATCCCATTCCCACAGTCACTCTGATCGCCACTCCCCAACGTTCACATGTTGAACAGAAAATCAGAAAGAGGATCTTATGTTTGTACAGATGGATGCCTATAGGCTCCCCACTTCAGACATCTCTTCCAATGCACATAGGCCTAGAGAGCTCACTGTTCTGGGGAGAGGCCAGAAGGCATGTTCCCATTCTCTCTTCCATGCTTTCTTGGAAGAAGTACTATTGAGGAGTGATAATGCGTGGGGTCTTCACATGGATCCTATAACATTGTAAGAAAAACAATAGTTCAGTTATTGCAGGGCTGTCCAACTTCCAAGAGACTGCGATCTACAACCACTATAGACAAACTAGCAGTGGTCTACCCATTGGATTGAACAGAGTTGCTGAGCTTTTTTGGGGGGAGCCAAAGTTGTTAAGCTATTTTGCGGGGGGAGGGGAGGATCCTGTGCTCGACCAGGATCAACCAGAGGCATCTCGTGATCGACCAGTAGATCGCGATCAACCTGTTGGACAGACCTGAGTTATTGCAATCAGTAGTTGACCTGGTGGTGTGTGGTTCACATTGCTAAGGTCACTGCTGGCCTCCCCTGCCCCCCCCCCCCGCAATGATGTAGGGTTCCCTCACAATCTCAAAATACACCACTGATTGGGGACAGGGCTAGCATGTGCATTGGTAATAGAAGGACAATTCTAGGTGGTGCAACCCCTTACACTACCTTTCAATGCATGGGGTGGGTGGGTTGTGTGGGGCCCCTCATCCTGTTTTCATGATTTTAACTATTTGTTAATTGATTCCCTTCCATTCTTTCTATGGCACCCAGCAAACATGCCCTGAACGCAGGTGAAAGAAAGCAGTTAGTTGTCTGCTTGTACCCTTACACCCATGTAAACTTGTACTGGAAGATTTAAAGGCAGCTGAAATACCTCTTCTGACAGGGCACAAATGGGGGAGTGTTAAAAAGTAATAGGATTTTTATCTATGTGCTTGTGAGTGGCTGGAAGTTGTTGCCGTCTGTTGGGTGATATGAAATGAGTAGTGCTGTTTGGGAGATGGCTTCATTTTTAAAGAAAGCAGCATTTTCAACAACCCAATTTAGACATCCCAGTAAGAAATGTTGGTACTACAAGCCCTTTCAGCGGGAGTGGGGGCGGGGAGCACAACTGTTACATTCTTGCCACTATGTCAGCAATTTCGCTAGGCTGGCTGGCCGGAGACCGAACAAACAGTGTACTACGCTCTCATTTCCCCTTTGACTGCAACAGAACACAAAAGCCAAGATGGGGCATATTAAGAAGGCAATGGGGCTGCAGGAGGATGTGATTCAATACGTAGTGTGGCTCCCTGTATTTTCATTACATAAACACACACTTGAAATAAGTTGCTTCAGGTTGAAAAGTGAACTAGGAGTAGTTGAGCAATTCTATTCAGTTCCCATTGAAAAGTGAACCTACCTGATTTGCACTTTCTGAAGCAAGAGGTGAAGCAAAACACAGCCATTCTTAAAAATCTGCACGATTCTTTTTCCCCCCAATGTAGTTCTCCAGCCATGTACCGTGTACAAAAATGCATATACTAAAGTGTGCATACAAGGACATATATGAGTGAAAATAATTTACAAAATGCATTAAATTAGGGATTATTATTATTATTATTATTATTATTATTATTATTATTATTATTTTATACCCCGCCCATCTGGCTGGGTTTCCCCAGCCATTCTGGGCGGCTTCCAACAAAATATTTAAAATATTTTAAAAATAAACTACATCCATGGCAGAATTAATTTATGGAGGGATTTTTATGTTTGTTAGTTTGTGTTGAGTACAGAGTGTAGAATGACAGGAAAGAAATTTGGGACAGGGAGTGCCATTCATTTGCAAAATGAAATTAAGGTACTTCTCAGCAATTGTTCTCGTGAGGTCTGTGTCATTTGTTTTCTGTCCACCGTTTTTCTTGTGAAAGGGGGACTTTAGAAGCCCATATGAAAATTTTCACAGACACCCCCACTCTTCTTCCCTACCATCGGCTTTTCCACCTCTTTAATTGAGGACAGTGATATGATATCACACAGCTATGTTGTCATCAAATAGCCAATTCAGACTGAGGTTCAGGTCACTCAGGTCATAAAGTCAATTCAGACTGAGGTCCAGGTCACTCAGCCACCCAGCTTCATTGTTGAAGGGGATCTAGTGGCTAGTGCCTAGTGCTGCAAACTGACCACTTCACCACACTGGCTCAAGAACGTAAATATTATTTATGTTGTGAACTGCCCTGTGATCTTTCGATGAAGGGCAGTATAGAAATTTAATAAATAATAATATTTAAAAACTTATTTCCTCTTAATTGTTGGATATCTTGTATTGCTTTCTCCACCCTAGAAGGATTCAGAAACATATTAACCTTTTCACAGCTATCTGTGTTAAGTCAGATGTGATGGATCCCAAGTATTTTGGGACTTCTTTAGGGAAATAAAATTTGAGCTCTCTGTTGTATCACAGAAATCACTTCTTTTCCCCCACTCAAATGTTGTTCTTTTTTATCCAGTTCTTCCTTAGTTGCCCTTTAGTCTCCCAATCAGTAAGTAATTTTGGCGGACTGCTTTTATATTTGCGATTGCATTTGGCACATATCTGCTATATCATCGGTGGCCAGATTTCATTCTCCCTTTGCTGTTGGATCTGTCTGCTTTTGGAGATTGAAAATTTCACCCCTATTTTTGTTCAAGCTCAATTAGCTTATTGACATTCACTCAGAGCTGAGAGTCTCAGTGCTGTGAGAGATGCGCTGAATGAATGATTATATATGGATGCTTTTTTCTGAAGCGACAATGTGATTGGTAATATGTCTTGTGTGCCTCAAAACGGAAAAAAAAGGAAAAGAAAAGAATGCCAGAGCAGTTTATCCTCTGCCTATTTGTTTTTAAATTTTTAATTTGCCATTGTCTGTGATAAATGAATTATTGTCTCTCAACGCATCCAGGAAAATTTCTTATGCAATCTTCTCAGATTCAAAAAGCAGCATATCAGAAAAAAAATATAGAAGCTGCTCAGAGGGTGCTGATGTTTCAGGGGTGAAAAGACCAGGGTTGGGGATGGAATGGAGTTCTGCATAAAAGAGACTCCAGGCTAGATTTGTACACAGCTAGCACACATGTGGAACAGAACCAGTTCTGTGAGATGTGCTCTTATACACTTTTGATTCTGTGGGTTCTTTGGGAACTTTGAGTCAGCTTTGTTCATGGTCCAAATGAAAAATTACAATTATCCCTCGAAAAATTGGCAGGTGCCCCAGAAGCATCATATTAACATATCATTATTGACATTCCGCATGCATAATAGTCAGCATGGATTTTATAACGATATGGTGTTTTCTTCATTTTGTCGGAAATGATGCCACTTACTTGAAAGAAAAGAGGATGGCCTCTAGGTATGATTGCAAATAGGAAAATAAGATTAAATACAGGAAGAACTGGATAAATGTAGGAAATGAAATGTCAGGAAAAAAATGATGTTTCTTTTGTGGTCTATGATAGGCTTTTTTGGGGGGTGTAGGGATAATATTTTACATTGTGGAGCACCTAACGTCACTGTTGGGGGTTGATGCATTTTAAACATTAATTTGTTGGTTTGTTTAACGAGCTTCTCCTTTCTTAGTTGATTGAAAAAGAGGCAAAACCAAACCAACACCACAAAAGGATCAAATCAATAGCAAAAAGCGCCTGGGGACTTCAGACTGTTTTCCTGAATCAAAGCTGTGTTCCTAAAGGGGCTAATTAGAAAGGCAATAAATCATTATGGGTTTCTCATTTGTGAAATTCCTGTTCACTCATTGTGATCGCCTTGCTTGTTTCAGTCATAGTCGCTTGCCTGAATGATGGAGCTGAAGGTCTCATGGTAGAATGATGCTACAAACTCACACGCTTCGTTGCCCAGCATGTCACAGAGTTAGCTGCAAATCCCAAATGCATCAACACTGAAGGCAATGCACCCTCCCCTTAAGGGAATTCCTTTTGACAGCAGCTTAGATTGAAACCTGCTGGGAGAAACTCATACTGAACTGGATGAGAACCATACAGAAACCTGGAGTGGAATGGCTGTGAAAACTGGAGCTGCTTAACACTGTCATTCAGCAATGAAAGAAGGAAGAAGGACACAAGATTGCCTCATATTCCCCCTGGAAAGAAAGGTGAGATTTAGCAACTGAGCAACCAGTAATCAAACGCACAAATGCAAGACCCATAACTTCTTGCAACATCTATAAATATTTGGCTCCCTTTCATAAATAGTCTCAAATGAGATGCAGTGGTTAAAATGTTGGGTAGAGATAAGAGAAACACGGGTTAAAATTCCTATTCACCTATGAAATGCGCGTCAGTCTCTTAGCCTATTTTACAGAATTGTTGTGAGGATAAATTGAGAGGAGGAGAAAAGAAAAGCATATATGCTGATTTGAGTTCCTTGAAACACAAGTGAAATAAATAAAAATACACAACTAATAAACCTATAGTGTGGTTTAATATTAGGTTGTTGTTGCTGTCATCGTCGTCGTCATCAACATCATCATCATATTATATATTTGTTTATACCCTGCCTTTTCCCCTGATGGGTCGCAAGGTAGAATATACAGTGGTACCTCTGGTTAAGAACTTAATTCATTCTGGAGGTCCCTTCTTAACCTGAAACTGTTCTTAACCTGAAGCACCACTTTAGCTAATGGGGCCTCCCACTGCCGCCGTGCGATTTCTGTTCTCATCCTGAAGCAAAGTTCTCAACCTGAGGTACTATTTCTGGGTTAGTGGAGTCTGTAGCCTGAAATGTCTGTAACCCGAGGTACCACTGTAAATGGATTTCCATTCAGAACCAGGCTATGTCCAGTTGCTGAGGACATGAAATGTGAATTAGAAAGCAGTCACTATGGGTTGGCTTTAGATTAAGTTAGCTGCACTTCTGTCCTATTGAAACAATACAAAAAGTTGGTTATAGAGTCCGGTTGACTCTAAGGGAAACTAAGAACACCACAGACATTCTAACTATGTCTACTCACAGTTAATTTAATGGGGCTTACTCTCAGGTGAGTGTGGTTAGGATTTCAGCATTCATTACTTTGGTCCCAGTCTCACATGCAGGTTGTTAACACAATGATTTCATGTATTCTATGTGCCTAATAAAGGCTAAAGGAGTTTGATATATATATTCTGGTGTGCTGGCTTTTTGGACACAAGGAAATAATTTACTTGTTTGTTTATTTAAATATTTGATGACTTGCTGAAGCACTGCATCCGTGGGAAACATTTTTATTTAATGAACACTAGAGGGTATTTAAATATTTTACAGCTAAAAGTGCTCAAGCCATCGTTTTAGATCTATACGGGAGAGTGGAACTATTAGCACATGACTAAAATGTGTGTATTTAAAGAGATGTCAAGTTTAGATAGATATTTAGATAGCCTTAAGCTGTGGAATTCTCATAATACATTGTTTTTAAATGAACACCAAGTCAGTTATAGATAAACGGAAGGTTTGGACAGAAAGTATCTCAGAAGAGTTTGGGAGACACCTGGACGAAACCTCTTTGGTCACTCAGATTCCATAAGGGCAGCCATGTTAGTTTGTTGTACCATGGCAGAGGCGGAATTAGGGAGGTGCAGCTGGTTCATCCACACTGGGCACCAAGCAGAGAGGGTACCGCAGCAGGCACTGCAACAATGACAAACAAAAGAAGGCAAGAGGCAGAGGGGGAACCAAATTTAGGCATTGCACCATGCACCACTGAAATGTTAAAGCTCAAAATCGATCACTGACCATCGTCAACAAAGGAGTCTGATGTTCCTTTAAAGAGTGACACATTTGTATTGGAACAAGCTTTCATTGACCATTAATCAATGAAATCAAGCTGTCATGGCTAAAGTAACCTGAACGGGTCGTGTAATAACAGGATGTTGAACTAGATGGCCCATTGAATGCTGTGGAAATTCACAGCTGTTTCCTTATTCACAAGCACCCTTCCCTGAAGCAAAACATACACTCATGCACATTAGAATAACGAATCTTTTTAAACAGTTCTTATATCATTGTGAATATTTCAGCTGAGGATAACAAGTTTCAGTCACAACATTTTCCTCAAGGAAGGATGATTTTCATTGGGGAAATAGTTTAATCAACAAGTGCTGGAGCCACTGCTATCATTAGCAGCAGAAAATAATAATAATTAAAAACAAACAGCATTTCACACCATGAATAATTTTTCCAGACTTAATGAGCTGTTGGCTTTAATGAACGTTTTTGCTGTGATAAGAAATGTAGGTAATGAGAGCCGATGCCAGATAGTTAAGACCTTCTTTGTTGTGACTGTGTCAAGAAGCAAATTTTGTGTGAATTGTATCAGGGCTGCATGGACAGATTTCTTTCTTTCTTTCTTTCTTTCTTTCTTTCTTTCTTTCTTTCTTTCTTTCTTTCTTTCTTTCTTTCTTTTGAATGCCTGGGATGGGCAGGGGGATCTTTTAAAATATATCATCAGGCCAAAATATGTTTGGATTGGAAGTTGCACATAATGAATATTAGGAGGATGTGTGTGCCCTGCCTATGTGTGAAGGCAAAATAACAAAGGGGATTGGTGTAATTGTGGGACCTGCTCGCCTGAGTCAATACCCCACTGTTATGTGGATCAGGTCCCCTTCAAAGCCTCAGAGCACTCTGCTGTTTCTGCAACTTATAACACTATGTTCTCTTATATCTCTGTGTTTCTCTAGGTCCATGAGCTTTGCAAGAATTGAGGTTGTCCAAAATTTTGCCTATAAAGCACCAAGACCTCTGGATTTTTATAACAACAACAACCACAAAAGCAATTAAAAAACCAACTACAATAGTTTTATTATAGCACAGCAGTAGATAATGTAAAAGAGAGAGAAAAGAATCAAAAGCTTAATCCTTTCTACTCAGTTCCAAGAAATACAATCAACACCAATCATAGTGATGCTGGATGACAATGTCCCCACATCACATAGGCACAGAAGGCACCAGACAACTTCCTCCAAGGGCAGAAATGCCATTAAGACATCACAGAACATCCCCACCCCACAGCAACAGAGCATCTACTTTGCATGCAGAAGATTGCAGCTTTGATCACCATCTTCTACTGCAGAAGAAAGCTGCCAGAAACATCTTGCAGCACCTTCCTGTTATTTGTTTGTTTGTTTGTTTGTTTACCGGTATTTATTTATTTATTTATTTATTTCCCACCATTTACCCAGATGGGGACTCCAAGATGTAAGGAAACAAATGACTCCTGCTTTCAAAAGCTTACTGGAATTTGAATCACATGGTACCCCAATTATGGTCATCAGCAGTTCGGAAACAAGTTTTTCCCAGGGCTCGCAGATCTAATCCTTCAATAGTCAGACGAGAGAGAGAGAGAGAGAGAGAGAGAGAGAGAATTTTTCTCTGATTCACCCTGTCCCCCTTTCCCAGCGAACTATAGTATAAACAGAGAAAGTGAGTAGTGAAGATATGAGCACATTCTCTTCCCATAATCCTCTTGGCTAATCATTGGCTATGTGTGTGCTATACCTCTAAAGCACATTCCTCCCTCAAAGAATTCAGGGCACTGTAGTTTGTTAAGTGTTGCTGGGAATTGTTCATGTTGTGAGGGACAAACCATAATGCCCAGAATTCTTTGAGAGAAAGAATGTGTTTCGAATGTGCTTTAAAGGCATAAAGTGTACATAACACCGCCCAAGTTTGTTTGTTGTTTATTAGTCACTTTACACAAGTGTCTAACCATGTTTCATACCAGAAAGTGTCAAATGTAGTCATTCTTAACCACTTCTGGGCTTTTCTTAATGAGCTTATCTGTATCAGGTTTGAACTGGGGAGAGTCACCCTGCTTCTGCTAATTAGGAGACAATGTTAGATTACTATTTATGTTATGCAAACCACCTATCATACATCAGACTTTAATTAGATTTGCTTACCCACCACACTGGTCCTGTCTCTACATCCTGGATGTGAGTGACTTCCCTTTTCCATTACTATTCCCTGGAGCCATCCTGTCACTGATGAACCAATGACTCACGAACACTAACAAATTAATGTCCACTATGAACCTTTAAAGGTCAAAAGGGCTTCAATGAGCAAAGATCTGATTGTAAAGAATGCATCACCATGAGATCGTCATGTTGTCTAATATGACAACAAGCTGTAACTGAGTATCTCGAAGTCAGGGACATAGGACAGAAGAAATGTACAGAAATAAGTTGGAGATGAAGAAGAAATTATGGCGATGATATTCAGAACATATAACATAAAGTACTTCTTCTCATTGGGACGCGGGTGGCGCTGTGGGTAAAAGCCTCAGCGCCTAGGGCTTGCCGATCGAAAGGTCAGCGGTTCGAATCCCCGCGGCGGGGTGCGCTCCTGTTGCTCGGTCCCAGCGCCTGCCAACCTAGCAGTTCGAAAGCACCCCCAGGTGCAAGTAGATAAATAGGGACCGCTTACTGGCGGGAAGGTAAACGGCGTTCCGTGTGCTGCGCTGGCTCGCCAAAGCAGCGATGTCACGCTGGCCACGTGACCTGGAAGTGTCTCCGGACAGCGCTGGCCCCCGGCCTCTTAAGTGAGATGGGTGCACAACCCTAGAGTCTGTCAAGACTGGCCCATACGGGCAGGGGTACCTTTACCTTTACCTTTTTACTACTTCTCATAGCATATCATTAACCAGCCTTTCTCAACCTAGGGTCTCCAGGTATTGTTGCACTGCAACTCCCATCATCCCTGACCACTGGTCTTGCTAGCTAGGAATGGTGGGAGTTGTAGTCCAACAACATCTGGGGACTCACAGTTAGGAAAGGCTGAGCTAAACTATGGAAATGTGCTTGAGAATGCCTAAGAAGATGAATTCAGGGGCAGATAGCCACCAACTTGGATTGCTATAAAGGGGGATTAGACAAATTTATGGAGAAGAAGGCTTCCAATGGCTACTAGTCGTGGTGGTCATGCTCTCCTTCCATGATTTCATCCATAGAAACATACAAAGAGCAGAATTTTAAGCATAAAACAGTTCTGTACATAAATAAAACAGTACTAAGGACCAATAGGCACAGCAAAAATCACATGAGGAATACTCTCTACAAAGTACAGTATAAAGTTAACAAATGTCACTATTATACTTGATGTTACCGCACCAAAAACAAGCAACTGTGAGCTTCACAATAACAATATTGTTATTGGAAACTGCCTCAGTCCTTAGGAGTCGGCACCTATTACAGTGGTACCTCGGGTTATAGACGCTTCAGGTTACAGAGGCTTCAGGTTACAGACTCAACTAACCCAGAATTAGTACCTCGGGTTAAGAACTTTGCTTCAGGATGAGAACAGAAATCACATGGCGGGAGCTCCCATTAGCTAAAGTGGTAGCTCAAGTTAAGAACAGTTTCAGGTTAAGAACGGACCTCCAGAACAAATTAGGTTCTTAACCCGAGGTACCACTGTACCCCAAATGTATATTTGCTGTAAAAACTGGAAGTCTGCAAATTGCCTTGGCATCCCCACTCTGTACAGTTCGATGCTCTCCTAAGCTGAATCTGAGATGTCAAAATGATATTGTTTAGCCATGAGATGAATTCTTAGAAGGCAGTTTATATGAAATCAATAAGAGATTTAGTATACATCCCACTTCAAAACCCATTAAAAGCTATATGTGACCTTTGCTGATTAAGTGTAAAAGAAAATCCAAACCCAACAAAAACAACCTCCTCGTGGATGCATTGCTCAGACTCAGAAAATAAGAAAGTATTCCAGGTTTTCTCTATTTTCAGGTGGGATTTGCACTCACATGCCAGCAAATTCAGGTTGCACGATTCAGGTTGATTAGTGATCCTGAGCAGCTAACCCTCTCTCCCTCAGCACCAAAAAGAATCCTGACATTTTCTGTCAAGGGAAATGATTGACAAATGCACTGTAAAGTGTGGGAAAGCACTAGCTTTGATGCAATATCACCACACCTCTCTGCTAACATATCAGACGGAATACTCAATAAATAGCCAAGGTCAGCTAACCTCCTGGCAAACTTTGTGCATGTTGTGGGGGAGGGGATGTTAAAAACTAATACAAAGTTTTGTATGTTCTTTCTTTTTAAGACAAGCAAACGGCTGGTTGATGTACATACTGAATAAAACAGACTTATGAATGGATGCATAGAAAGCTGACATGAACTAAAAATAGGCTGCTCTGACCATCACTGTATTTATGAGAGCAACAAAGAGCAACATATATCACTAGCATTCATTTACTAGCTACCTGGGATAATTTCTTTTAATGAGTCATGTATGGTTTCTACTTGATGTTGGTTTTGGAGTGAAAGGCAAGGGAATATGTAGATTTTAAGAACACGGCTTCCCAGATTTGCACTCCCATAAAATGACTTCTGTTGCTAGATTTTATTTGGCTATTCTAGGGTTATGAAGTACACAAATCCAATATTTATTCTATACATCATGCTTAGATCCAGTGGCGTAGCGTGGGGGGTGCAGGGGGGGCCGGCCGCACCGGGCGCAACATCTGGGGTTAGGGCAAATCCACAGGTTAGGGGGCGCAAATCCACGGGTTAGGGGGCGCAAATTACTTGCCTTGCCCCGGGTGCTGACAACCCACGCTACGCCACTGCTTGTATCTAATCAGAGTGTTCATTTGACATAAGAAAAGAAGAACTGATGATTTGAATAGCACAATTCAAGGGTTGGTGTTGACCTTTAAAGCCCTAAACGGCCTCGGTCCAGTATACCTGAAGGAGCATCTCCACCCCCATTGTTCTGCCCGGACACTGAGGTCCAGCTCCAAGGGCCTTCTGGCAATCCCCTCACTGAGAGAAGCAAAGCTACAGGGAACCAGGCAGAGGGCCTTCTCGGTAGTGGCACCCACCCTGTGGAACGCCCTCCCATCAGATGTCAAAGGAAAAAACAACTACCAGACTTTTAGAAGACAGCCCTGTTAAGGGAAGTTTTTAATGTGTGACATTTTGATGTATTTTTAATCTTTGTTGGAAGCCACCCAGAGTGGCTGGGGAAACCCAGCCAGATGGGTGGGGTACAAATAATAAATAATAATAATTATTATTATTTTTATTACTGCCTGCATAAACGGGTGCTAAACAGGATAAAATGACTTATATGCAGCACCAAGAGATAAATACACGATGATCTACTCTGTATGGTGTCCTTCTAGAGTTGGGTGCAAACCAGATATGAGTGCAACAGCATTCTGCCGACCTGTGGTTCCCAGCATCTGTTATCCAGAGGTACCATGCCTCTGACAGTGGAGCTTGAACACAGCTATTATGTCTAGCAGCCGTTGTTGGCTTTCACGAATTTACATAATCCTCTATTGAAGCCATCTAAGTTGGTGACCACCACTGACTCCTGAAGGAGTGAGTTCCATAATTTAACTATGCACTACTGCATGAAGATATCCTTTCTTTTATGTGTCCCGAATCTTCTATGTTCTTATGAGGAGCCTATACCTGCTTTTCCATCTCCAAAACAGATACCCATGCTCAGCATGCTCCATTCTCATTCGGGTATTTTGGAGAGTTTTCCCCTTAAAATTTAGAGATTTTTTCTCGGTGGCCCCCATTTTGACTTCATAACAATTGGCAATTTACTCTTGAGATTGCTATTAGATGGAATGATAATCAAAGCTGATATTTTTCTCTATGAAGATGGGTATCAAAAGCAGGGATGGGGAAGTTTTTGTTTTCATAAAGTTCATGGTCAGTCTATACAGCTAAAATATGTAGATATCACTCACATTAATATTTTTAAAAAAATAATAGTTGGTCTATATATGCATATAAGAAGATATACATCTGTTGAGAAAATACTTTTATTAAAGTCCATAGGGGTACCAGTATCACAAAATCTCCTTTCAACTGTTATTTTTTATTACTCTTTGAAATTTCAGTAGGGCTCTTTAGAGTCAGTTTTCAGATTTAATTAAAAAAAGGCTGCAAAGTAATATAGAAGATATTCCAATCACTACATCCAATTACAAAGAAGAGGAAATCAATAGAGAAAATTTAAAGCATGTCTCAAGTATAATAAAAGAGAATAATTGGCAATCCCAAAGAAAAAAAGGCCATCTGACAGTAAGGTAAAGTTAGAGAGCTGGACAAGTGCTAAATGAATGTATTCGCAAACAATGCTTTGAGCAAAAGCTGACCTTTATTCAATATGATTTGTGATCTCTGTCAATCACTTTTTGCACCTCTTTGTGCAGGCAAATTATGTTTGGCAGGAAGGTTCTCAGAAAAGGAAAGTGTTGTGAACAGACATTGAGAAGTGGGTGCATGTTCAGAGCCGTCTCAGACTTGGGGTGCCCTGTGAAATGTTAGAAGGGGATTTGACACAAATCAAAATGGTTAGCTGAATTCAGAGGTATGAGTGTGCAAAAAGCTGCTGTGTGCATTATATATTTGGTAGCTAAATTTTCACTGTGTTCCTAGCCATATTATAAATAATTTTATAAAATTTAATCCAGCGCTTTGTTACTCTTGGAGTATACATGGCTATAATAGTTTTCCTATGACTTTCCATAATACGTTTCTGCTTTAATTCATGCTTTGGAAAGTTTATATTTTATATTGTCTAAAGGCCTTTGGTGTCACATGTGGTATTTTGATGAATATTCTAATGCACATTGGATATCCATTTGTAAATTCCAACAGAGAATATCAGTGGTTTTCATGCAGGGAGCTATTCCACTTTTTTTACTAAAAGATTTCACATGTGCTACTGAATATTAATCAATCAGTGAGAATCCTTGCTTCCCTGATATGCTGAAGAAAGCTGGCCCAAATCCTTCAGCCCAGCATTCTGATTCATAACCGAATATTCACATGACTTGTGGTCTATTCCTTCCCTATTGCTCTGATTTTTTTCATTCATTCATTCATTGATAATACTACTATACCACTTTATAACCTGCAAACCTTGTCACATTGGATTCAGAACTGCTGCACAATGCTGACCTTCAGTCCTGTCATGGAAAAAGGCAGCATATAAATAAGTATATAACAATGACAATACAAACGAGGTATGCTGGTCTGGACTTTTAACTGTGTTCCTATTTTCTGGCAGTTCCCTCACTGCAAGAAATGAAGTTACAGGGAACCAGGTAGAGGGCCTTCTCGGCAGTGGCGCCCTCCCTGTGGAACGCCCTCTCATCAGAAGTCAAGGAGATAAAGAACTACACAACTTTTAGAAGACATCTGAAGGCAACCCTGTATCAGGAAGTTTTTAATATGTGATGTTTATTACGCTTTTATATGTGCTGGTAGCCGCAGATGGGGAGGGTATAAATAATAAAATTATTAGTTGTTGTTGTTTTTAATATTATTACAAGAGGAGCAAATCCTCTGCTACCTCAAATAAATTTAAAATGTGTTCGCATTTAATTATTTTTAAAAAGAAAGAACTGACTGCATAAAGTAAAGTAAAATAAAATAAAAATAATATTTGCATTTATGCCCCATGCATCTGGGGTATAAAAGTAGAAGTGCCATTATTAAATAACAAAATTTACAATTGCATAGGACATGCTAATTTTGCTATTTAAATAAGAGATACAGTGGTACCTCGGGTTACATATGCTTCAGGTTACAGATGCTTCAGGTTACAGACTCCGCTAACCCAGAAATAGTATCTCGGGTTAAGAACTTTGCTTCAGGATGAGAACAGAAATCATGCTTTGGTGGTGCAGTGGCAGCAGGAGGCCCCATTAGCGAAAGTGGTGCTTCAGGTTAAGAACAGTTTCAGGTTAAGAACGGACCTCCAGAACGAATTAAGTTCTTAACCTGAGGTACCACTGTATCGGTATGGTCAGAGGTCAGCAGGCGCCCTGAGACTACCACCTTTTTGAAACTTAACAGGTCTGGGATTGGCCAGTGCTTGTATGGAAGACCTCATGGGAACCACATGTACCCTGCCATGGATTCCATAGTGGAAGAGCAGTGGGATATAAAAATGTAAGTAAAGAAATAAATGTTTCAGAATTACATGCCATTTTTTCCTTATGTTGGACATCAATGCTCCCCCATCCCCTTTTCATAGAACAATGGAAGGGACCACAAGCATCATCTAGCCCATCGCTCTGCAATGCAGGAATCCTTTGCCCAATGTGGAGCTCAAACCCATGTCCCTGAGATTAAGTGCCCCATGTTTTACCATCTAAGCTATTCCAGCCAACAATTTGCTGGTTCCATCTGATTTAAGGGCCATTAAAATAATAACAAAAAGCACACAATCATGCAATCCTTACCCTCAGAAACCAGTAATTGATACTGGATATATTTTCCCAATGCCATTTAAATTATTTCAGATCTCTTGGATGTTAATTAAAAGTAACAATTCAGGTAATATTTCTTTGCACTTTCTCCTTGATTAAGACTATCCCTCTGACCTTCCTTTAGGAAGGAAAAAGAAACCCAGTGAAAATGCCTTTGAATAAATCCGTCAGGTGTAAATATATGATCACTCACAATGGTGTGTCAAGATAGTCTCTCTGATGTGTTGTTTGATATATTATGCAATCTTTTTTCTGCAGATACCCATGAGCAATCCTGAATTTCATACATATTTCTGGTACATTTTCACAATTAAAAAGCAACCCTTACCACAAACTCCAAATTGCAGATAACATTCTTTACTGTGATTTATTTGTGAGGAGTTGGAAATATAATTACAAGCTCATAATTATGCCTTGATCCACAGCGCACACTGTATAATACAAAGTAGTGTGTATGCGTTTCATCTGTAATAGGGAAAGTGTTTCTGGGCAGGTTTCAATGCTTAGAACAGGTCAGAGCAATTTTGCTACCAGGTGTTTAACTTGGTCCAGGAGTAGCTGAGAATATTGCCCTCTTTGACCATTCACACCAAAGATAACAGAACAGGTTCATGCTAACCCACTAAGTTTCCTCTTATAATTAGGGTGACAAATAAGTAGAGGCATGAGCTATCTTTTCCAGTACATCCTTGGAGCACATATAACCTTTGTGGGTAGCCCTTAGGAGTTGGGGTTTTTTTTTTTTTTTACCAAAAATTGCTATCAGGTTTTGTTTTTTTTAAAAAAAATAAATAAATCTCAATCAATGAGAAAATAAAGCCTGCCTTCAGGGATCACACTGTGCTCTTCCTGATCATGAGTAAACTTTTTATTATTATTATTGCTTATGAATAAGACTGTGGTGTCTTTATTCTTTTAGGAGGGATTTAAAAGCGGATCTTACCAGGAACATACAATTCAATCTGAGGCAGACTGAATTGCATAATAGTAAGAGGTTCTAACGAGCCTGCAGCCAGCTTTCTGCTGTGCATGAGAAGAGGAATGTAAACTCTGCTAAGTAAAGGAACTTGCTAGCGCAAGTTAGTAAGGATATTAATAAACAATATATCCTCTCCGGCGACCCTGAACATTCCCACAGTAAGCAGACTCAGGTCCTGAGCTGCATACAGCAGCCTGCAAAGCACCTTGGACCAGGACAGGTTCTTTTCTGAAGCATCTAATTTGCATTTATTTATTTGTAATATAATATAACAGGTATAGAAATAAACATGTGAAACTGATATGGAAATAGACCACTCCATTCATTCCCAAGTCTAGCACATCTTGAAGGAGGACAATGGATGCATTAGCGTTAGTGAAATAGTTGCATGGGAGCATATAACATAGCCATGGAGAGGATTCTGATGAGTTTCCATGAATAAAATTTCCCTTCTCACAAAATTGCACTTTGACTGCAATGCAACATTTTCCAAGATAACAAGCCATGTGGAAGTGGGGGGAGGATCTGATAAAACTTAAAAAAGGTGACTGATGTAAATCAAACAGAAATACTTTCTCTCACCCCACCACCCCATTCAACTGATTGCACAACTCAGAGCTCCAGGAAATTACTGGTTCAAATGCATTTGAATTATGACTAAATGCATACCAATGATAACAACATCTGCAGTTCCGCGAACTGCTCAGAAGAATGATATGGGTTATTAACCGCCTGGCAGAAGGTGATTGCCAGCTGGGTAAAGAAGGAGATTCTTCGGAACAAAGTGTTTTAACACAAACAGCTGCATTATGAGATGTTTTATAACCTGGATTGATTCTTGTTGGAAACAAGTTAATAAACTATGTGGACTGTGGTACCATTCCAGCATGCACATACAGCCAGTATGACAGAGGCCCTCCATGATGTTTTACTCCAATCCTCATTTCTAAGCTTATATGCAGTTGGTTGTTCTTTGGAAAACATATATAGACATATCCCCTTGAGAGCAGAACGCTCCCTTCCGGCATTCAGTGTGGACACTGAAGGACAACCCAAGTAACACCTTCTCCCAAACAGAGTTGCTCATCTCACAGCAACTTAATGGGGGGCCTTCTTCATGGTGCCCCCCCCTCCAGTCTGTAGAATGAGCTCCCCGCCTCAACAAGGCAGGCACGTTCTGAGGTAAGCTTCTGTTGGCTGATAAAACGTATCTGTTTAGTTTTCCCTGGCCCCTCATTCCAGCTGAACGATTCCTGACAACAGTAATCAGGATATATTGGTTTTATTAAACTGATGTCATTGCCTCTTGAATTGTAGTTTCATATTGAATTGTTTTATTATGCAATGCTGCTGTATCATTTGTTTGTTGACACATTTATTTAATATAATATGGAATAACACAGAAAACACACAGTTGTATATTAATAAATATGGAAATTATTTTAAGGAGAGGCTGTATATAAATATTTTAAATAAATATATTGTCATCATCAGAATGTAAGAATAGTCCTGCTAAGTTAAACTGATGGCCCATCTAGTCCAGCATCCTGTTCTCACAGCGGCCAACCAGATGCCTCTTTGGAAGCCAGCAAGCAAGACCTGAACACAAGAGCATTCTCCCCACCTGTGCTTTGCCCCTGTTGTTCAGTTGTGTTAGTTCAATAAAGGTTCTTGCTGTTATCACTGTGCTTTGCTTCGCATGAACCCACCTACAATTCAGGGTGAATTCAGTTTTCTCTCCAAGATAGAGCCTCCTCCTTCTCAACACTCCTTTTCCCCATGCCACATCCCTCCCTGGCCCTATTTTGCACCTTTCCATGAGAATTTTTGCCCAGCTGCAAGGTGTTCTTCATCTGTGAGAATGCTTTTTGCTTGCCTGTATGGAGGACGCGGGTGGCGCTGTGGGTTAAACCACAGAGCCTAGGACTTGCCGATCAGAAGATCGGCGGTTCGAATCCCCATGATGGGGTGAGCTCCTGTTGCTCGGTCCCTGCTCCTGCCAACCTAGCAGTTCAAAAGCACGTCAAAGTGCAAGTAGATAAATAGGTACCGCTCCGGTGGGAAGGTAAACGGCGTTTCCGTGTGCTGCTCTGGTTCACCAGAAGCGGCTTAGTCATGCTGGTCGCATGACCCGGAACCTGTACGCCGGCTCCCTCGGCCAATAAAGCAAGATGAGCGCTGCAACCCCAGAGTCAGCCATGACTGGACCTAACGGTCAGGGGTCCCTTTACCTTTACCTATGGAGGACAGAGCACCATCCAAGTACGTAGTTGCAAAACTCCTACCATATGCAAATGTCAAGCTGTTGGTGAATGTGGTGGACTTGTAAACAGGTATACAAATTTTGGGAAGAGGATATGAAGGAATTTTCTGAAATAACAGGTGTCCCAGGGGGCGGGGCGGAGATGTCACCCCTCTTCAGGGATGACACCCGGGGTGGACTGCACACACCGCACCCCCTTCCTCCATCAGTGGGTCTAATCCAGCACTGCTATTTTTACATAAGGTTCTTAAGAACTGCAAATCAATTTGTACAGACAAATTGCTATAGAAATCATCAATAACAGCTTATAAGTTGCTGCTTCTGACTCATAGAGGAAGTTGCTGTTGATGGTGGATCTAATATCTTGGCAAGCTGAGGTGAAATATTTGACATTTTACAATTTGTCTACAGGAAATAACTGGCAAAACTGAACCCAGTACCACGGCAAGGAAAGGAGACAAATGGAGATACTAAAATCCAGCAGGATAAATAATAAGAAATATTAGCTAAATGGAGCACAAAAGAGAAGTCAGTGTATTGGGAGTTTTTGCAGTTGGAAATGGGGAAAAAAAACATTTAATTGAAAACTCCAGTTTTCCTAAAGGGAAGTTTTATGATATACCGCACTTTCCAGGCATTATCTTACAATTCACATTAATAAGTATTTTTTTTATACTTTCACAAATGAAAATAAACCTACTTCTGCCTCTCCTTTTCCGTCTTTGAAATGGCCTAGTCATTAATTGGAGCAGACACCAGGAAATAAGACCATATAGAGGTGCTAAATCCATTAGCCTGACAACACAGGACATCTGAAAAAAGGGGGTGAAGGGGAGGAGGGAGAGACCAGTGGTATGTATAACCAGGATGTCCAACTCCTTTGTGAGCCATGATTGTACTAAGTGTTTGTTTAAGGTTTCACTGTCTGTAGGGGCCTGGTTACCATTCATGTGCTAAATTTATTTAGCAGGCATAGACTTAACAGGTCATTGCATAACTGGACCTTTTGCCATTTCATAGACGAGCTGGTTCTTCACTTTTTCTTTTTAATTGATATATTTATGTGCCTGGGGTCTGGAGGTTTCTCAACGGTTAGACGCAGCTTAAAATATTTCAGATTTATCATATAAAAACTCACCATCAGATTTTAGATATGCATTTGAAAGGGCTTCAGGCTTCACAAGAATCGGTGTGTTACAGGATGCAGTAGAAATGTGTTGCGTGTTGAGTCACAGTAGCCCCCCAATAATTCACACTTCACACATCAATTTTTGTTTAAGGTTTTTGGCATAATTTTTGGCCACAACTTTATTCAAATACAAAAAATGTGAGTGGTTGCTTAGGCATTGGTTATGACTATCTGTCCTTGCCCTCAGGGACAGAGCTGGCCTTCCGGACACCAGCGGAAGCCAGCGTGGGAAACAAGTATTGGGTGAGAAATAAAGCCGGGAACCAGACCATTACTTCTCACCCTCATGTTCCTGTGGGGCTTGCACGGCCCAAGTCCGACTCCGGGGACAAGGACGAAAGAATGGCAAGCCCCTGGATTTCCTTCAACGGAATTCCCATTCGCATCATTTGGAGGGGTAGGCACTTACCCCTCCAAGCACCAATTTAACCAATGCCTAACCGCCATGGAGCCCTCAGCTCACCGCCAAACCACTCACAGACCCAACCAAGACCTCAGCTTGGTCACCACCGCACCAATCCAAGCCTCATTCCCTGAAGCAGAAAGGTGCACGCCAACAGCTCGGAAAAAGGATGGCCTCTGAAAAAGAATCTCGGGGTGGGAAATCGCATCTCCACCCAGCTCCCGAACCTTTTTGGCCACCGCAGAATTGATGCGTTTTCTGGCCCTTTCAGTGGCAGCCGGGCAACGACTGCCCCTCCAAACGCAGCGTTGCAAAAGCTTTGACCAAAAAATTCTCGCTGTTGGCACCATTGCCCGCAGCGTCTCCATGTCTCTCAATATTGCAGCACGTATCAGGATGAAAAATCACATCTCCGCCCAGCTCCACGATCTTTTCGACACTGCAGAGTTAATGCGTTTTCTGGCTCTCTCAGTGGCGGCTGGGCAACGACTGCCCTTCCAAGCGCGCCATTGTAGCAGCCTTGACCAAAATATTTTAGCTGTTGGCACCATTGCCCGCAGCGCCTCCAAGTCCGACAAAATTGCAGCACGCAGGGAAAAACAGTCCATAGAAACCAGGTCGTTCTCACCCAGCTGCACCACAATGGCCGATGGGGGTCCTTCCCATAGCAACTGCCTCCGAATCCGAGGCAGGAGCTCCAACCAGGGCATTCCCCGTCTGGACAGCCAAGACAACTGAATATGCGGAGGAAGGCCGAGACCTGGACCCATTCCCTACTGCCGTGCTGCGACACCAGCCCAGTGGATGATGCTGCGTAAGATAAAACAAGCAAAAATTGTCAGACACCAATAATGTTAACGAACATAACCTTTGAATGCATTCGATTTCCAACGACCTGTATTTTATTTCCACTGCCTTATTAACACGCTTTCCGGCCTTCTCGGTGGTAGTTTGTCTAGGCATTGGTTCCCAACTAGCTGCACCTGACCTCCGCAGGGCAGCCCTGACGACTGGGCCCCACCATATCGTCAGTACCAGCAAACATTGTGGGGGAGCAATGCATCCCAAGGCAAACGCATCCCGCCAGGTGTCGTTCCCCATAGGGGAAAGATGCACCCCATCTGCCCTAAAGAGGGGAACAGCCTTGAAGAAAAATAGCAGGGTGCAATATTACAGAACCACGTAAAGCAACGACCTATTTTATTTGTTATTTCTTTACTATATTTATTTTATTCTATTGTCCACCGCCTTATTAACATGCTTTCTGGCCTGCTCGGTGGTAGTTTGTCTAGGCATTGGTTCCCGACTAGCTACACCTGACCTCAGCAAGGCAGCACTGACGACAGGGCCCCACCATATTGTCAATACAAATAAATAGCGTGGGGGAGCAATGAACCAGGATCAGACTCAAGCTCACCCCCAAATGCTCCAGGGGACTCTTGCGTGGCCCTACCCCTTGAAAGGGGTCGACAAAAGCATGGCAAATCCATGGATTCCCTTAATGGAATATCTTTGCACATTGGAGGGGACAGGTGCTCCAGACCACCTTGAACCAATGCCTTGAATTATTTTGAGTCCAGGGAGAGCTGCCATCAACTCAATCCAAGCCCTCTTGCATGCGGGAATGCAAACTTATGCTGGAGGAAGACAGCAAACATTCTCGCCCAGCTGTACCACCAGCACTGCGGGAGGACCTGCACAGGTCACACTCGACCGCACCAAAGGAAGGATCTCCTCCCAAAGCATTCCCCATCTGGACATCCAGTATAGGTTCACATGGGCAGGAAGACTGAGATGGCGCCCCAGTCCAGACTCATCAGCGCGCTTGCCAGCCCAGTGTACAATGCTGTGGCCCAAATGTGCACAGCTGCTCCTATGAAAAAAGGAAATAACAGACAAGCATCAGCACAGACATCATTGTGACACTTCCTGATATAACCCTTGTCAGCGTCAGACTTCCAATGACCCGTATTCACAATCCTGTCTACTGACAGGCCCCCAGTGTGCAGCCTTTGCAACAGCACCTAATTGTAAGGAATGAGGCGTTCAGCGGTAAGCAAGCCGCAGGCCGTAATAACTGGTGCACGACGTAAGCACATTGATGCCTGGCTAACGGAAACCCATTTTCATGCACTAGGAGCGGGCCAGCCCCCAGGGAATAAAAAGCCAAATATTCTGTTATCCATAATTGGGCAAGGGCCCTCCTCACCTGTGGCGGGAAACCTGATTGTGGCACTCCTGCCCACTAAGTCTGTTTTAGAGTTCCCAACTCTAATGACAAGCTCCAAAGGATAAGGAAAAGTCCTGAAGCAATAAGCCTCCAGACTCTCAGCCCCGTGCTGGCTCCAACAACCATTTTCCCAACCCTCAGTGCGAAAATGCAATGGACTACTGAAAGGAGTCTCGCCTAGATCTTTAACCAGCAGACAGTTTTAACTTGTTGCAGATACTGCATAGGTAAAAATTGACTGACTTCCTGCCCACTGTCCTATGAGGTTGGAGCCTATTCCAACCTTCCAAGGCCCTGCGCCCTACAAACTTTATACAAGGGTCTCTGAAAAATAAAGCTTCAGTGTAACAGACATTGCAGCGGACTGAATTCTGATAGTTATAACCGCATGCCCAACTTGCAGCAGGTGGACCAAATACTGCTGGATCTGCTCAGAGGATGGGGGCTAATTCATCTGAATGACCGAGAACTGCCAGCTTAAGGCTAAGAAATCCATCCAGGCCTTCCCATAAGAGGTAAAAGCAGAAGGGGAAATGGAAGCTGCTGCTCTCTGTAATCACTAATTGTTGTCAATCAATCAATCAACCTTTATTGCATTAGCATACAGCCATAGCAAGGATAAGACAAAAAATGCTAGAGACAAGCAACCAATCAAAATTCAAAGCGATATTACTGGCGTTATGACATTTAAATACCCTAAGACAATAATGTAAAGATTCAGTTGCCAGCGCCGAGAATCTAAAATGTGGGTGTGTATAAAGTATATAATGGCCCAAAATAGGCTTGGTACATTAGGTTAAAAGGTAGGAAGAGAATTAAAACAGGTCCAGGTCAAAATGTTGTTGTCAAAATGCCACAGGTGGTCTGGAAAAGTCTGGCAATAGCTGAGTCTGGAGCCCAGGATCTGAAGCGCTTCATCTGAAAATCGGATAGAGTGTCAGCGACAATATTAGAGGATCCCGTAAATTGGAGAGTAGAAAGCACAATATTAAACCTTAAGTGGCGCAGCTCGAAAGCATGAGTGGAGGGGCGGAGACTGTGCTAGAGTGTGAGGACTGTTTTGCCAAGACGCTCACCACTACCTGGTTATCAGACCAAAAGCAGATCCAATGGTCACTGAACTCTTCGGGCCACATGTGAACTGCTACAATGGGGAAAACTCAAGAAAAGTTATGTCACATGATTGCCTCACCACACCAGGCTCGAGGCCATAGCTTTGCACACCAGCAGCCCTTGCAATAAAAACCAAAGGGCAAAGATCCAGCAGCACCAGCATGAACCTGAAAATCCCTGTGCGGGTTCAAGGTATCCTGCCATGGCGAACTACTATTGCATACATTCAGGAATTGCTACCATCGCCTAATATCTGCCTTCACCACACTTGGTAGGCATACACAAAGGTAAGGGGACCTCAGGCCACAGGCAGCCTGGCCTAGTGGCAAGATTAATTAAGTGACCCAGCAAGATCGGATCTGATGAAGCATCACTTGCTACAGAGGAAGTATTACAAAATAACTTCCTTCAAGGCAGACAGCTTCTCCATAGGCAAGTGGTATGTTTTAGCAACGATATCCAACTGGATCCCTAAATAAAATAGGAATATGGGCAAAAGGTATTGAGCTATTGCTTGCCAGCTTCCAGCCCCCGCTTGGGCAGGGGGCATCTTGTGCTGCCATCATGATAAGTAAACTTACAGGGCCGACGCTGGCCAGAACCCCTAAAGAAATCCCGACAAAGCTGCCGCCGAGCCAGCTTCCTTTCCAGACACACACTCTGTGCAATGCAAAAAACACACTCCGTGCAGTGCACAGACTCTCCCTGCAATGCAACTACACACTCCGTGCAATGCAACTACACACTCCGTGCAATGCAAAAAACACGCTCTGTGCAATGCAACTACACACTCTGTGCAATGCAAAACACACTCCCTGGAATGCACACACCCTCCATGCAATGCAACTAGACTCCATGCAATGCAACTAGACTCCATGCAATGCAACTACACACTCCGTGCACTGCACACACCCTCCGTTCAATGCAATTACATACTCTGTGCAATGCACACACACTCTGTGCAATGCAAAAACACACTCTGTGCAATGCAACTACACCCTCCATGCAATGCACACACACACCGTGCAATGCAACCACACCTTCCGTACAATGCAACAAGCCACTTTGTGCAATGCAACAAGCCACTACGTACAATGCAACAACACACTTCGTGCAATACAACAACACACTTTGTGCAATGCAACAACACACTCTGTGCAATGCAACTACACATTCCGTGCAATGCACACACACCCTCCATGCAATGCACACACCCTCCGTGCAATGCAACTGCAAATCTCTCACGCAATGCAATGCAATTGCAGCCCGTGCAGCGCCATGCTCTGCAACGCACAGAGCAAACTGCAATGCAGGCACGCAAAGGTGCTTTCTCCCACTTGCATATTGCAATTTGGCGCCTGTTACATCCCTCGCAGTGAGGTAACCACCAAAAGGACCTAAGTGTCCAGGCAGAGCAATGGGGGAGCATGCAGCTGTCCCATACAGGGGCCAATCCTGCAACCTAAGCATTACCGGCACTATGCGCTGACCCAGTGAAACCAATGCTTCATGGACCACATGGGGACACTATTCAGGCCGGAAACGCTTCCAGGCCATCGAATTCTAGGGCAAAGCCCTATGATCACCTGCTAGGCCAGGCATAAATGTTTTCAGTGAAATAGCAGAGGTAAGCTAGCCCACAGCTTGTCCAGGTACCCCTGCTTGCCCTTTTAGAGGGAAGCACCCCTTCAAGAAACCCAAAGTTCTTTTATCACAAATGGGCCGAACTACCCAGCAACAGAATAGCCCAAAAGGAGCAGTTTATTTTGTTTTGTTATAACAATGGCTAAGAGGGGGATATGAACCCTGTCTCCCAGGTCCTAGTCCTACACTTTAGCCACTAAGCCACAATGGCTCATCTCTAAAATGGCAGTCGCCACTATCAGGGCAAAACAAACTTAAAGAAAATAAACTTGTTCAGAAACAGCATAGTTCAAGAGCATATACAGAGTGCTCATAGTCCTTGGAGGCACAGGGAGCCTCTGGGGCCCTCTGTCTGCCTCAGATAAACATTAGCAGCAACTGGGCCTGCAAGCAGATACATTCCTATAGCGAGAATGTCATATACAGGGAGAATCTTCCCACTGGGCAGGGTAAGGGGTGGGGTGGGAAATCGAACAGGAAAAGGGGGAAATTAAATTATTTAAGGGACTAGAGAGGATTAAAAGAAAGGGGAAATAAAGAAATAAAGAAATGTAACCAGACAATGAGAAGATTGTCCAAGCGCTCCATGTGATCCGATGCAAAACGGCCAAGAGGCTGTGCCAAAGTCTGGCCCCTGTATATATAGACTCTGACCCCTCCTCCGCAATGGCAACAATCAAAACACCCCAGCAACCCAGTTTAACCATTAAATGGTCGGGATTCAACTAAATTTGCCTAGTCACCGGAGGGTGGCCTGTTCCCAACCGCAACACGTGCTCTCTGCTAGGGAGAACACGCTTTAGCAGCAAATACAACAAGCACAAATTTCAACATAGACCATCTATGCAATGCCTTTTGGAATTCCTTTCATTTCAGGTGAAGGTGCTTGAGGAAATTTGACTTTTCCTATAAAAAATAACCTGACCCACAAATTTGCCAAGTGTACGCAAGTTTTCCCCTCGGGACACTTCCCAGGCCGCACAACTTTTCCAGCCACACTTCTTGTCCCAGATCACACCTACTATTGTCTCTGGTCCCATCCAATACTGGCATGCACCCCCCAGAAGGTTGTGTAGTGGTTTTCTTCAGCCAACACACCATTGTGGTGTTTGAGATAGCTTTACTTTGTCAGATCAACAGCAGCTACTGAAGAACCCACAAAAGCGGAGACCGCTGACCTATAAATTACCCAGGCTTATATAAAGGCATTCCCTTCCTTTAGCTTTAAACATGCATAAAAATTAAGTCACGTTCTCAGAGGAAAAGTATGCCTGCATTATCAGAGCTGCATGCTTGATTCAGCAAGAAGAACAGGGTGCCTACTTTCCATCAGACTAGCTCAAGGCTGAGTTTTTCCTGCACAAAGGTTCACAGCGCATTCTTCATAAAGCCTGAGTAAGCAGATTCCCCTAACAACATCCTTTCACACTGTCTTTTATGGCTTTTACATCGCTTCACATGTAGGCAATCTATCAAAGCATACAATACCATTTCTACTACAGTTGCTCAGTGGGTAATGCTACCTTTTGCCTGGAAAGATTCTCCACCCCTGATGTACACCACCTGGTAGGAAGCACAATTGTTACCACCAAATAAATATTTTGGGACCTCTGCCTACACTCAAAAGAGAGCATTTCACAGAATGAGACAATCAGGAGACATGGCAATAGGTTAGCTGGCACCAGCTGGTGCAGATTTAAAGTACAATGCAGGCTTTCATTACAGAACAGACTCTAATTAGGAATAGTGATGAGGATGGTCAACCAGCAGAAGTAACTTTCTTACTATGGCAAGTTGTAGTATCCTGAAGTATTCCCTGCAAAATGCATGGTGGGGCAGTATGGCAATCACCCACCACAGGCAAATAAATGTTTGGCAAGTTGAGGGTAACATACTAAGGATTGTCTTCTGAGTCTGTACTGGAAGATACTGTGCATGGTTCTTATTCCATATAAATTTCCAATAATGTACATTTCCCTTTTCAGATACTTAGCCTAATGGGCTCTGGCATGGAAGCATGTGCACATGCACGCTTAAGTCAGAGAAGTCTGCAGATGGCTACAATTCTCATATTACCCCAAACTGAATTTAAATCTACAGCCTGCCCAACAGTTTCATGACAGTTCTCCAGTATCTGGAGATAATTTACCCCACAACTTCAAAAGTGCATTTGGTTCTACAATGTTGATCATTATTAAGCAGAAAAATGTGCAATGGATTGAATCGAATGTTTTCCATTCTCAGCAAGAGCAGCTAGCTTCGATAGAACATACTGTTCCTTTGCATTTTTCTTCTTTGTTTCTATAACTTGTGTGAATGTTCTCAGTAAAGAGATGTTTTGATCATTAGGATGGACCACATCAAACTCAACTGGCCTGTATATATGTATAAAAATCATTTTTTTCTAGTAGCAGCCAGCATGTAGCAGAGAAATCCTAGAAGCAAGATAATAAGGGAGTCTGCCTCCTCTCACAGTTCCCATCTCAGTTTCATTCTTAAGTCACAGAGAAAGTGATGTGGTGCCCCTAGATAGCCATTCCTTGATTAGCAGAATGCTCATTTATAGGCCTGAAGAACTGGTTGATGGAAGCTAATTGTTGAGAGATGGCCTTGCAATATCTTGTGGGTTTTAAAGGTGATAGCAATCAAAGCTTGGAGATGGTAAACCCTCCTTTCCCCCAGTTAAGGGGAGAATGCACATATAAGAGCACACCCTTTTTAGGAGGGAAAAAGTGAGTCTTATAGAGCAAAAAATACGGTAGCTTAAGGCTAGAAGCATATTTGAAGTGCAGGTCTCCCTTTGGGATTCCAACATTTATTTATTTATACTTTATTTATCCTGCATTTTATCTAGCAGGATGCCTTTCATCCAAAAGTACATTGTCTACAAATAATGGATATTGCTTAGTTAGGAGCCGGGGCAGACGTGGGAAACATTTACCACTCATATATTATATTAATACAGAAGCTGCAAATTGTTCTCACACCAACTCCTCAGATAATAATAATAATAATAATAATAATAATAATAATAATAATAATATATTATTATTATTATTTATACCCCACCCATATGACTGGGTTTCCCCAGCCACTCTGGGTGGCTCCTAACAGAATACTAAAGACACGATAAAAGATCAAACATTAAAACTTCCCTAAACAGGGCTGCTTTCAGATGTCTTCTAAAATCATATAGTTGTTTCCTTAACATCTGGTGGGAGGGCATTCCACAGGGCGGGCACCACTGCTGAGAAGGCCCTGTGCCTGGTTCCCTGTAACCTCACTTCTTGCAGTGAGGGAACCATCAGAAGGCCCTCGGAGCTGGACCTCAGTGTGCAGACTGAAAGATGGAGGTGGAGACGCTCCTTCAGGTATACTGGACCGAGGCCATTTAGGGCTTTAAAGGTCAGCGCCAACACTTTGAATTGTACTTGGAAATGTACTGGGAGCCAATGCAGGTCTTTCAGGACTGGTGTTATATGGTCTCGGCAGCCACTCCCAGTCACCAGTCTAGCTGCTGCATTCTGGATTAGTTGTAGTTTCCAGATCACCTTCAAAGGTAGACCCACATAGAGCGCATTGCAGTAGTTCAAGCGGGAAATAACCAGAGCATGCACCACTCTGCTGAGACAGTCTACGGGCAGGTAGGGTCTCAGCCTGCATACTACATGGAGCTGGTAGACCGCTGCCCTGGACACAGAATTGACCTGCACCTCCATGGACAGCTGTGAGTCCAAAATGACTCCCAGGCTGCACACCTGGTCCTTCAGGGGCACAGTTACCCCATTTAGGATGAGGGTGTTCCCCAAAAAACAGTAATTCTTTCTAGTCAGGATTCAACCTCAATCTATATATTCCAAGACTTTAGTAACCTAAACCAGGGACCCTTAGACCTCAGCAAAGGGAATTTATACTCGTATAAGTGCCCCATATAAGTTAATACTCTTTGGGTAGAGTATGCCTAATGCAAATGGCACTCTTTGAAGGGCCAGAGCTCAAGAATGATTTTTCCTCCAGGTTCACAGAGTGGCATACATTTTGATAGCCCTGTAAAATATCAGTGGCTAATATGGGGATCAGCCACTGATGATGCTGTTAAGGTGCTACACTCAATATGCCAGCAAATTTGGAAAACTCAGCAGTGGCCAGAGGATTGGAGAAGATCAGTCTACATCCCAATCCCAAAGAAGGGAAGTGCCAAAGAATGCTCCAACTACCGCACAATTGCACTCATTTCACACGCTAGCAAGGTTATGCTTAAAATTCTACAAGGCAGGCTTAAGCAGTATGTGGACCGAGAACTCCCAGAAGTGCAAGCTGGATTTAGAAGAGGCAGAGGAACCAGAGACCAAATTGCAAACATGCGCTGGATTATGGAGAAAGCTAGAGAGTTCCAGAAAGACATCTACTTCTGCTTCATTGACTATGCAAAAGCCTTTGACTGTGTCGACCACAGCAAACTATGGCAAATTCTTAAAGAAATGGGAGTGCCTGATCACCTCATCTGTCTCCTGAGAAATCTCTATGTGGGAGAAGAAGCTACAGTTAGAACTGGATATGGAACAACTGATTGGTTCAAAATTGGGAAAGGAGTACGACAAGGCTGTATATTGTCCCCCTGCTTATTTAACTTATATGCAGAATTCATCATGCGAAAGGCTGGGCTGGATGAATCCCAAGCCGGAATTAAGATTGCCGGAAGAAATATCAACAACCTCAGATATGCAGATGACACAACCTTGATGGCAGAAAGTGAGGAGGAATTAAAGAACCTTTTAATGAGGGTGAAAGAGGAGAGCGCAAAATATGGTCTGAAGCTCAACATCAAAAAAACGAAGATCATGACCACTGGTCCCATCACCTCCTGGCAAATAGAAGGGGAAGAAATGGCTCCATGATCACTGCAGATGGTGACAGCAGTCACGAAATTAAAAGACGCCTGCTCCTTGGGAGAAAGGCGATGGCAAATCTAGACAACATCTTAAAAAGTAGAGACATCACCTTACCAACAAAGGTCCGTATAGTTAAAGCCATGGTTTTCCCAGTAGTGATGTATGGAAGTGAGAGCTGGACCATAAAGAAGGCTGATCGCCGAAGAATTGATGCTTTTGAATTATGGTGCTGGAGGAGACTCTTGAGAGTCCCATGGACTGCAAGAAGATCAAACGCATCCATTCTTAAGGAAATCAGACCTGAGTGCTCACTGGAAGGACAGATCGTGAAGTTGAGGCTCCAGTACTTTGGCCACCTCATGAGAAGAGAAGACTCCCTGGAAAAGACCCTGATGTTGGGAAAGATGGAGGGCACTAGGAGAAGGGGACGACAGAGGATGAGATGGTTGGATAGTGTTCTCGAAGCTACAAACATGAGCCTGACCAAACTGCGGGAGGCAGTGGAAGACAGGAGTGCCTGGCGTGCTCTGGTCCATGGGGTCACGAAGAGTCGGACACGACTAAACGACTAAACAACAACAATATGGGGATCTAATTAGACCCCTGTCAGGTTTAACATGCACTTTAAGTATGTGAAATGACCAAAGTAGGTATGTGCCAATCATGAGTTTGGGCAGCATTTATGGTTATTTATTATCCTACTGACAGGCCAGCCAAAACTTACATGATTTGGGGCTTAACCTCTGCTTTCTGGTGACTGATTTCTAGCTTTCTCTGAGACCATAGAACAGAGGAATATAGACATCTTTGCAAATAAAGCTCTCCCATTGGCTTGTGACTCCAGCTTGGAAGCTGTGCTTCTCCTTTTCCAGAAGCAAGGATGTTACTGCTTTATATACATTACTCCGGTTCTAGTCAATAATACAATTACATAGTAAATTGATACCATGCTAGATCTACAAATAAATAACAATAAAACCAAGATTGTCATTATACACAAAAAGAAGTTTCTCAAGAGTTCCATTCATTTCAGCTGGGCTTATATATAAGTTTTCACCCTGGGTGAAAGTAATGAGAGTATTCTACAGTAAACATGGATATAAATTCTGTGTTGTGTGTTTTGTTGTTGTTGTTTAGTCGTTTAGTCGTGTCCGACTCTTCGTGACCCCATGGACCAGAGCACGCCAGGCACCTCTGTCCTCCACTACCTCCCGCAGTTTGGTCAGACTCATGCTGGTAACCTCGAAAACACTATCCAACCATCTCGTCCTCTGTCGCCCCCTTCTCCTTGTGCCCTCCATCTTTCCCAGCATCAGGGTCTTCTCCAGGGAGTCTTCTCTTCTCATGAGGTGGCCAAAGTACTGGAGCCTCAGCTTCACGATCTGTCCTTCCAGTGAGCACTCAGGGCTGATTTCCTTAAGAATGGATGCGTTTGATCTTCTTGCAGTCCATGGGACTCTCAAGAGTCTTCTCCAGCACCATAATTCAAAAGCATCAATTCTTCGGCGATCAGCCTTCTTTATGGTCCAGCTCTCACTTCCATACATCACTACTGGGAAAACCATGGCTTTAACTATACGGACCTTTGTTGGCAAGGTGATGTCTCTACTTCTCAAGATGCTGTCTAGGCCTGTCATTGCCCTTCTCCCAAGAAGCAGGCGTCTTTTAATTTCGTGGCTGCTGTCACCATCTGCAGTGATCATGGAGCCCAAGAAAGTAAAATCTCTCACTGCCTCCATTTCTTCCCCTTCTATTTGCCAGGAGGTGATGGGACCAGTGGCCATGATCTTCGTTTTTTTGATGTTGAGCTTCAGACCATATTTTGCGCTCTCCTCTTTCACCCTCATCAAAAGGTTCTTTAATTCCTCCTCACTTTCTGCCATCAAGGTTGTGTCATCTGCATATCTGAGGTTGTTGATATTTCTTCCGGCAATCTTAATTCCAGCTTGGGATTCATCCAGCCCAGCCTTTCGCATGATGTATTCTGCATACAAATTAAATAAGCAGGGAGACAAAATGCAGCCTTGTCGTACTCCTTTCCCAATTTTGAACCAATCAGTTGTTCCATATCCAGTTCTAACTGTAGCTTCTTGTCCCACATAGAGATTTCTCAGGAGACAGATGAGGTGATCAGGCACTCCCATTTCTTTAAGAATTTGCCATAGTTTGCTGTGGTCGACACAGTCAAAGGCTTTTGCATAGTCAATGAAGCAGAAGTAGATGTCTTTCTGGAACTCTCTAGCTTTCTCCATAATCCAGCGCATGTTTGCAATTTGGTCTCTGGTTCCTCTGCCTCTTCTAAATCCAGCTTGCACTTCTGGGAGTTCTCGATCCACATACTGCTTGAGCCTTCCTTGTAGAATTTTAAGCATAACCTTGCTAGCGTGTGAAATGAGTGCAATTGTGCGGTAGTTGGAGCATTCTTTGGCACTGCCTTTCTTTGGGATTGGGATGTAGACTGATCTTCTCCAATCTTCTGGCCACTGCTGAGTTTTCCAAATTTGCTGGCATATTGAGTGTAGCACCTTAACAGCATCATCTTTTAAAATTTTAAATAGTTCAGCTGGAATACCATCACTTCCACTGGCCTTGTTATTTGCAGTGCTTTCTAAGGCCCATTTGACTTCACTTTCCAGGATGTCTGGCTCAAGGTCAGCAACCACACTACCTGGGGTGTACGAGACATCCATATCCTTCTGGTATAATTCCTCTGTGTATTCTTGCCACCTCTTCTTGATGTCTTCTGCTTCTGTTAGGTCCTTACCACTTTTGTCCTTTATTATGGTAATCTTTGTACGAAATGTTCCTTTCATATCTCCAATTTTCTTGAACAGATCTCTGGTTCTTCCCATTCTGTTGTTTTCCTCTATTTGTTTGCATTGCTCGTTTAAGAAGGCCTTCTTGTCTCTCCTTGCTATTCTTTGGAAATCTGCATTCAATTTCCTGTATCTTTCACTATCTCCCTCACATTTTGCTTGCCTTCTCTCCTCCGCTATTTGTAAGGCCTCGTTGGACAGCCACTTTGCTTTCTTGCATTTCCTTTTCATTGGGATGGTTTTCGTTGCTGCCTCCTGTACAATGTTACGAGCCTCCATCCATAGTTCTTCAGGCACTCTGTCCACCAAATCTAAATCCTTAAACCTGTTCCTCACTTCCACTGTGTATTCATAAGGGATTTGACTTAGATTGTATCTTACCGGCTCAGTGGTTTTTCCTACTTTCTTCAGTTTAAGCTTGAATTTTGCTATAAGAAGCTGATGATCTGAGCCACAGTCAGCTCCAGGTCTTGTTTTTGCTGACTGTATAGAGCTTCTCCATCTTTGGCTGCAGAGAATATAATCAATCTGATTTCGATGCTGCCCATCTGGTGATGTCCATGTGTAGAGTCGTCTCTTGTGTTGTTGGAAAAGAGTGTTTGTGATGACCAGCTTGTTCTCTTGACAGAACTCTATTAGCCTTTGCCCTGCTTCGTTTTGAACTCCAAGGCCAAACTTGCCAGTTGTTCCTTTTATCTCTTGACTCCCTACTTTAGCATTCCAATCCCCTATAATGAGAAGAACATCCTTCTTTGGTGTCACTTCTATAAGGTCTTGTAAGTCTTCATAGAATTGGTCAATTTCAGTTTCTTCAGCGCCAGTAGTTGGTGCATAAACTTGGATTACTGTGATGTTAAAAGGTCTGCCTTGGATTCGTATCGAGATCATTCTATCATTTTTGAGATTGCATCCCAGTACAGCTTTCGCCACTCTTTTGTTGACTATGAGGGCCACTCCATTTCTTTTACGGGTTTCTTGCCCACAGTAGTAGATGTGATGGTCATCCGAACTGAATTCGCCCATTCCCGTCCATTTTAGTTCACTGATGCCCAGGATGTCAATATTTATTCTTGCCATCTCCTTTTTGACCACCTCCAACTTACCCAGGTTCATGGTTCTTACATTCCAGGTTCCTATGCAATATTTTTCTTTACAGCATTGGACTTTCCTTTCGTTGTGTGTTAGCTTAGGGCAAATATTTGATTATCACTTTTTTTGTGAAGAACTACAATTCTAAATTAGTCTACTAATGTTAGATTGGATCAAGTGTCTATGCCAGGGATGAGGAACCAGTTGTGGCCATCTAGATGTTGTTGAACATTAAATCCCATCAGTCCTAGCCAGCATGTCCAATAGTCACAAATAATGAGAGTTGTAGTACCTCAACATCAGGAGGGCCACAGGTTTCCTGTTCCGAGTCTAGGCTGATGTGCTTGATGTACTACAGTGGTATCTCGGGTTAAGTACTTAATTCGTTCCAGAGGTCCATTCTTAACCTGAAACTGTTCTTAACCTGAAGCACCACTTTAGCTAATGGGGCCTCCCGCTGTGTGTGAAGAGTGCCACTGGAGCACAATTTCTGTTCTCATCCTGAAGCAAAGTTCTTAACCCGAGGTACTATTTCTGGGCTAGCGGAGTCTGTAACCTGAAGCGTATCTAACCTGAAGTGTTACATAACATAGTTATGTTTAAACTGTCCATATAGCTTCCATATCCTATCTTGGACAAAAATACAACTCTGTATTTGACCATCTGATAATGAAAATTCATATTTGTGGAGACTCCCAATGCATTTTTCCAGGGTTCTTCAACTTTGGTGTGCAGGTGTGTGTGACAGGGATGGCTATGATTTCCTTGCAACATGGATTATGCAAACATGGAAAGAAATAGAAAGAAATAGGACCAAACAAGCATAAATCTAAGAGCTTCTGTTTAAACATTTCACTTATTGCATTATTACTTTTAGACATCAAACCCAAACATAGTCATGGCCCTAGTTAGGTTGACCCAACATGTTCCATTTCAGGTCTGAGGAAAGTGGTTGGTTGACCAAGAATCTGCCTGTGTGGAAGAAGGACTCTTACTTGAAGGAAATGGCAGAGAAAAAGGAATGGCAAGGGGATTTGGGGAGCAGGTCTTTCCCCCATTTTATTATGAACTATTGTGATTTCCCTGACATCTAATTGTGGGTGTGCAGATTGGGAGGTGGCACTCTTCACACACCACACTCCCATTAAGAAACGTGCAATGTGGCACACAATCTGATTTAGAGTAAACAACAGTAAACTGTAGCATCAATAATTCCTAGTGGTGCACGCACGTTAATGGCTCTGGTGCATAATCAAGTGAGTCAATTAAATTTTAAAAGAGCTGTGTTGGCTCACGCTCTTCAAGGAACAACACAGATGGAAATAGGGCTATTTGCTAAATGAGATCGGACAAAGTTGGCAAGCCAAGAAAGTGTGTAAAGGGCCCATTACCAACAATGCTGGGTATAAACACATCACAATTATACACAAAGCATTTTGACAGTGATGCCTTTAAAGCACTTGAAAGACTGCTCAATTAACAACAACAAAAAGTATTTCTTAATACAACACAATTGGCAAAAAAGGGAGTAGCCACTGAGCATGGCAGAGCTCTGTTCTTACAACCACTCAGCATAGGGAAGGGATTACATGTACTCCTGCATCTCCCATTGCGGCAGAAAAAGCACTACATAATCAGCTGTAAGCAGCCCAGGAATTGCATTTCCTTGTCATGTATAATCACTACACTGTTGTCTGCAATTGTAGGAAAAATAAACACATTGCAACTGATTAGTTACTGGGAGAAATTTCCCAGGAAGCTTTAGTTTTAAAATAAGCACTTCAGGAGCACCCCAGGTTCTTGTGGGTGGGCGAAAATGATCACCTGTATTGTAACTTTGATCCAGTGCTGGCTTGAAGTCATTGAGAAGGCTAACACTACCAATGAGAGCCTTCTTATAGGAGTGCTTTTTTTGTGGCACCACACTTGTGGAGCCAGTGTGGTGTAGTGGTTAAGAACAGTAGACTCGTAATCTGGTGAACCGGGTTCACGTCCCCGCTCCTCCATATTCAGCTGCTGGGTGACCTTGGGCCAGTCACACTTCTTTGAAGTCTCTCAGCCCCACTCACCTCACAGAGTGTTTGTTGTGGGAGAGGAAGGGAAAGGAGAATGTTAGCCGCTTTGAGACTCCTTCGGGTAGTGATAAAGTGGGATATCAAATCCAAACTCTTCCTCTTCTTCTTCTATCATCCAGGCGCTGCAAGTTTTACAACCTCTCCATAAGCAGTTAGGTGCACAGGAAGCTGCATTATACTGAGTCAGACCCTTGGTCAATCTAGCTCAGTACTGGCCTATACTGACTGGCAGCAGCTCTCCAGGGTTTCAGATCAGTGAGTGGCTATGGCACCTGTTCATAGAGTTTGCCCAGCTTCTTGTTACTGCTGCCATGTGGGATGTTATAGGAAAACATCATCATCATCATCACCATCATATTTATACCCCGCCCATCTGGCTGGGTTTCCCCAGTCACTCTGGGTGGCTCCCAACAGAACACCAATAACAATAATAAAAAAGCAAAAACATCAAACATTAAAAACTTCCCTAAACAAGGCTGCTTTCAGATGTCTTCTAAAAGTCATATAGTTGTTTATTTCCTTCACATCTGAAGGGAGAGCGTTTCACAGAGCGGGTGCCACTACTGGGAAGGCCCTCTGCCTGGTTCTCTGTAACCTCACTTCTCGCAATGAGGAAATCACCAGAAGGCCCTCGGAGCTGGACCTCGGTGTCCAGGCTGAACAATGAGAGTGGAGACACTCCTTCAGATATACTGGGCTGAGGCCATTTAGGGTCAGCACCAACACTTTGAATTGTGCTCGGAAACATACTGGAAGCCAGTGTAGTTCTTTCAGGACCGGTGTTATGTGGTCTTGGTAACCACTCCCAGTCACCAGTCTAGCTGCTACATTCTGGATTAGTTGTAGTTTCTGGGTCACCTTCAAAGAGTGCATTGCAGTAGTCCAAGTGGGAGATAACCAGAGCATTTACCACTCTGGTGAGACAGTCCCTGGGCAGATAAGGTCTCAGCCTGTGTACCAGATGGAGCTGGTAGACAGCTTCCCAGAATACATGTTGTATGGCCCTTTCCTAGATTCAGAGGATTCCCTCAATTCAGCAGAGTGTGGCTGTTTCACCCAACTGACAGAGACACCAAGATTTCATGTTTAAAGCTAAAACACACACTGCAGATGTTTGGCAGGTCTTGTTGGGAATCTCAGGTGAGTTACCCATGCAGTGGAAGTTGCTCCCAGTACCAGTTTCCATATGGAAGCAGTGAAAGGTTCAGATAGTTTGCTGTCACTGACGATAAGGCTCAGTAAAACAGCTCCGGATGTAGAAATATTCAGCTCGTAAGCTTTTGCAGATACAAATATATACAGATACATACAAGTACAAAATATCTCTGCAATTCTAGAAGTAACAGCAGAACAACAGATAGACACTACTGAAGTGACATGCATTAATCACAGATATAGTTAGGGCACTGGGCTGTTACTATAGCAGCTGATTCGGCCGAGCTTGCACCTGCAATTAGCTCACCCATTGAGTAATTTATGCTCATGAAGGAATTAATCCTTTCTCATGTACAATTACTCCAACAAATCTGACCACCAGGCTTCTGTGACATTAAGGAAGTATAGCCAGTAGCTAGCATATACTTAACATGCTATAGAAAGAATGGCTATAATATGACAGGTCCTGTTCACATCTTCAATGTAGGTATCCTGAAAATGTATTTTTGTGTTCAGGGGATGATCATGCTGACTAACCCCACTGCTGACCAGACCTACATATAGGAAACTGACCCTATGCACATGCACTCTGGGGCTGTACACAATGTAGCACTAAGGTTAATGTCCATTTAGCACAAGGACTCCTTCTTGTGCAAGTGGAATGTTTTATCTCTTCCCTCCCCTCATGGATTCCTTAAATCTATTCTTGGGGTTCCCAATTTGGAGCAAATATGGGGGTGTGCTGGGTGCGCAGGGAGAGGAGGAAAGGAGGGAATCCTGTTCTGTTAGCATTAATTCTTGCCTGAGCACAACTATTTAGTTGCATACCACTCCTTGTCCTGGCAACATCTTTTCAGGGTTCTTTGCCTCCCCCTTGGTTGCTCCAAGCCCTCCTGAGCCCAAATTGAGGCTCTCCGCTCTGCAAGCAAGCCAGGAGCTGTGTAGCCAGGATCCCTGCTCCCTCTTGCCAAGTGGCAGAAGCTGAAGTGGAAAGGGGAGATCTCCCCACTCCTCCAACTCTGGCTCCCACCATTCAGCCCCCACCTTTCTTCTCCAATATTGGAGCCCGATACTGACAGTACTGGATGCTCATGACAGCATCCTGCACAGATAACAGCTGCTGCATTTTGATTGGTTTGAGGATGTCACAAGTCCACTCCTTAGCAGTCTGATTACACTGCTCTCCAAATAATGTGTTCAGCCTTGTCTAGACTGCAGAGGAAAAGATTTTGGGGTGGTCTTGTAATACAGAAGTGGAGTGTTTTTGTTTTTTAAAAACTTTCATTATAACAAATACACTAAGGACTATTTTGCTAAGACTTTAATTTATTTAATGCTATGGTTTCAATGCAAAGATTTCATATTTCATCACCATCTGGCCTAGACAGTGCTTCAGATTTCTTGTCCAAAAAACACTAGCAGTCATATCTAAATCTCTAAGCATAAAATGTGGCTCTCCCTCTTGGATTTGGTGTATTGATGTGGTCATTCTTTGAAAATAAAGCCCCCTCATCACCTGACAGACACATGATAGCAGAATATCTGTACTAAAGATCTCCAGCTAGTTGTACACTCCTTTTCAGGATTACTGCTACATCTGGGATTCTGTCATCCCCCCTCTTAGAAACAGGAGAATACATTTCCTCCTTTTACATATTTCTCTAGCAATTCCTTTAGCCAGCGGAAGAGAATAGCTGCATATAAGGTTTACCTCCTACAGTTCTTTCAGCACCTGCAAATGCCTGCATTAAACCAAAGTTCCAACTCATAGATTTGGTAAAGGTCCCAAAGGCCGTTCATCTAGCTAACTTTGTATATTAGATGCCAAACCCAATATACAGAACATGGAATGGAAGTTGCTGGATGACTCTGAATCAGGTTGATGGTAGCTTGTACTATAACCTCAGCACAGACCAAGATCTTCAGCAGAGATCTTACCGAGCTCTCCTGACTGAGTCTATGTATGTGTTCCTGGCTTAAAATGTCTCCAGATAATTTTTTATTGCTGTGTTTCAAGCCAATTTTGCCTATTGCTATACACATTAGCAGGGACGCGGGTGGCGCTGTGGGTAAAAGCCTCAGCGCCTAGGGCTTGCCGATCGAAAGGTCGGCGGTTTGAATCCCCGTGGCAGGGTGCGCTCCCGTTGCTCGGTCCCAGCGCCTGCCAACCTAGCAGTTCGAAAGCACCTCCGGGTGCAAGTAGATAAATAGGGACTGCTTACTAGCAGGAAGGTAAACGGCGTTTCCGTGTGTGGCTCTGGCTCGCCAGAGCAGCGATGTCACACTGGCCACGTGACCCGGAAGTGTCTCCAAACAGCGCTGGCCCCTGGCCTCTTGAGTGAGATGGGCGCACAACCCTAGAGTCTGTCAAGACTGGCCCGTACGGGCAGGGGTACCTTTACCTTTTATACACATTAGCATGGGTTGATGTGTATTGAAGTCACCCACTGTATGTCCCTACTAATGGGTGGAGACTGAGTGGTGATGTCTTCACCTGATGGAATTGCCCAGTGGGTTTCTTCACCTGGTCTCCATCTCCGGGAATCCAGAATTCCTGAAAAAAATTCAGTGCAAGTTGGATAAGCATACAGTGCTCAAGCTGGATTGAAGCTGGCTGGGGTGAGGGGTGGGGGAAGGTACCAAAATGCAGTTTTTCACCAGACTCTACAGGATAACTCTGGCTCCTGGGTAGCCTTGTGTGTACACAGATTCAAAAAGGAGCAGTGGGAGTGCACTGGAGCCAGAGAAAATATTATTGCACACACAGCCCAAGATTATTTAGCTGGTGTCACATATTGAACTTGAGACCTTGTACATACAAACTGTAAGCAATAGCAGTGAGTTATTTACCACTTCAATTCCTTTCCTTCCATTAGCAACTAGAAGGGTAGACTTTAGTGGCTATCCCTTTTAAAAGGCAATTGAACATGGCATTTATTCTGCAGATGACATCTGAAAAACAGAGATCTTGGGAGACTTCATTGTCAAGGCAGCGTAGGTCTGTGCAATCCCTAAATCAGGGGTGGGAAATATGTGGGTCTGCAGGTGTTGTTGAACTACAATTAACAGCATCACTGACCATTGACCACGCTGGCTGGGGCTGATGGGAGTTGTGGTCATAAGTTCCCTGGCTCTGCTAACAATATTCAAAGCATTTCACATAGTTATCCTTGCATCCACTAGAAGGTAGATCAGCATTATTATCCTCATATTGCAGCTGCCGTTCAGAAACATCCACAGGTTCCCCAAACTTGCTCTGTAGCATTATGTAAATACTAAACATTTTGACAAAATTTCAGAGAAATGTCTGACTAGGCCTGCAGGTTGTTCTTGTGGATTGTGACCATTGCGTAGAAGGAATTCCTGTGGATTTTAGTGGGACTGGCCTTTGTTGGATGTACACAGAATGTAGGATGAAGAACAGATAGACAAAAGGTAGGCAAGCCACTGCCTTCCTGAAGTTTATCTAATTATTTTATTTATTAATTAAATTTGCATACCACCATTCTTCTGTGGATCTCAGGGCAATTCACAACATAAAATTACAATACAAAAGTTCTGGTAAACAGCTCCCATCTTCCCTGACCATTAATACTCATACGGTCTTATGCTATTTGTAGTGAAGAACATCTCAAGGTCACCAGGTTGTCTAACCATAAGAGAGACCTTGGGCCTAATTTCACAAGACTTTTCTTACATTCTTATTATAAAGCTTTTCCACTAGAAGAATTCCCCATGATATCATGATATGCATATCATTTTCTTCATTTCTTCATTAAATAAAAAAAACACCACAAAAATTCATTGTGGAATGAGGACAGGGGTTTTCAATTTAGGAAAGAGTTTGATTACACAAATACTTTACAGTCAGAAATAAGAGAAACAACACTTCTTTTCTTCCAAGAACAAAAAAGAAAGTTAGTTTATATCTGGCTGGCTTGCTGCATTTTAATATATTCCAGCAAACAACCCCATTGATTTTTATTTGCATGTGTGAAATCGCACACAAGAAAAGACCCGGTTTTCAATGTCAATCTCATATGGAAAGCTCAAGGGAGCTGCTAATGTAACTATCTCAAGTGGTAATAGGGATTTGTTTACTCCTCCACCACCAGTTGAAATTCAGCTGAAGTCATGTTTTGTGGCTAAAATTTCATTACCATCTGATCAGATCTGCTCAGTGGTCTCTGTGTTATGTGTTGTTGATTGTAATCCAATTCCTGTTGGATTGGATTGGAAGGGTATTCAAGTCAAAACACACATCATTATAATTGAGGCTAAGTGTCACCTTCATTAGCAAACTGAAAGAAAGGTCAGGGTTTGAACAGAGCAGAGGGAGACATGGTTCCCTTCCAGCCCCAACACCGGCCCCTAGAGAAGATGCCTCAAAGAGGCAGCATGAGAAAGTTGGTCTAGCTGGCGTCTGACCAGAGTTGTTGTGAAGAATGTAGCACTTAAATTACAAAATGGGGAGGAATATCCCACCCACTTTGAATGAACTATTTGTAGACCACAAAAGGGGAGCAGATATTTGGTGAGTGGGAGGAAACAGCAAAATTCTAAGGAAATGGTTCTTTGTTGGGGGAGCAGGGTGTCCTCTGATAAATATAAAGTGGCTTTGAGGCTTGCTTTCTTTCCTTTATGAAAAAAAGGACTGAAAAAATCCTTTCCTCAGTCTGAGCAACTCATCTCACTGAGTGCCTTGCCCCACTTGCCCCACTCTCCATAGCTGCCATAATCTTAGATCACATAGTCTGCTTTCTGGCTCTTTTGGGCTGTGATGGGCCCATCACAGGGGCTCTCTGATCCTTTAGTGGCACCTTGCCCTTTAAGTAGGCCCTGATCCACAGCACCAAACATTAAGCAGGCAATGGATTCCAAGAAGACCATGACTGGTCATTGCCTGAAGGCTCTACTTGGGAGAGAAGCAACAGGACATGGCATTCTCAGTCACCTGCCTGATGGAAAGGAAGGAGCCCAGCTGCAGGAGGAAGGGTGGGTAAACCTGGAGGATATAAAATGCCTCTGAGATGGCGTAGAGACCAATGAATGCACAGGGAACAGGCTGAAATAACAGTCTCTGTGAAGAACCTCTAAGGGAGGCTCCATTGGGTGAGGCCAAAAAGGGAATCCCTGCATTCTTAGCTTACTCAGCCCCCTTCCTCAACAGGTGACATAGGTGTCCTAGATTTAAGCTTGCCACGGCCAACTGCATGGAAGTCAGACACAGCAAGTTAAGAGGCCTACTCATTGGTGAGAGTAACGTGAAACATGGGTGGAAGTGTGCATGTGAAGCAACAGATCTGGTACTTGCAGCAACCTAGACCTGAGTCAGTGCCTTCTTTGACCTCTTGGTCAGGTATAGACCAAGGCATGGACCCACAGAAGATATGGAATATCACTCTTTTGAAGTGCCTCTTCCCCTGGGTTACAGTGCAGGAACCTTGCCTACTTACTCCAGGCCCATTTTTGACCATGTCATCTTTCAACCTCAGTCTGCCTTGGACTGGATCTAGACTGGATCCAGCTGCAGAAGCCTAACAGGAACTTCCATCACCAGGGAAACCTTTAGAGGTGAGAGCTCTGTATATGATTTGGCATAGAATCATAGAATCATAGAGTTGGACTAGACCACAAGGGCCATCGAGTCCAACCCCCTGCCAAGCAGGAAACACCATCAGAGCACTCCTGACATATGGTTCATAGAATCATAGAATCATAGAATAGAATTATAGAATCATAGAGTTGGACTAGACCACAAGGGCCATCGAGTCCAACCCCCTGCCAAGCAGGAAACACCATCAGAGCACTCCTGACATATGGTTGTCAAGCCTCTGCTTAAAGACCTCCAAAGAAGGAGACTCCACCACACTCCTTGGCAGCAAATTCCACTGTCTAACAGCTCTTACTGTCAGGAAGTTCTTCCTAATGTTTAGGTGGAATCTTCTTTCTTGTAGTTTGGATACATTGCTCTGTGTCCGCTTCTCTGGAGCAGCAGAAAACAACCTTTCTCCCTCCTTTTATATATTTGAACATGGCCATCATATCACCCCTTAACCTCCTCTTCTCCAGGCTAAACATGCCCAGCTCCCTTAGCCGTTCCTCATAAGGCATCATTTCCAGGCCTTTGACCATTTTGGTTGCCCTCCTCTGGACACGTTCCAGTTTGTCAGTGTCCTTCTTGAACTGTGGTGCCCAGAACTGGACACAGTACTCCAGGTGAGGTCTGACCAGAACAGAATACAGTGGCACTATTACTTCCCTTGATCTAGATGCTATATTCCTATTGATGCAGCCCAGAATTACATTGGCTTTTTTAGCTGCCGCATCACACTGTTGGCTCATGTCAAGTTTGTGGTCAACCAAGACTCCTAGATCCTTTTCACATGTACTGCTCTCAAGCCAGGTGTCACCCATCTTGTATTTGTGCCTCTCATTTTTTTTGCCCAAGTGCAATACTTTACATTTCTCCCTGTTAAAGTTCATCTTGCTTGTTTTGGCCCAGTTCTCTAATCTGTCAAGGTCGCTTTGAAGTGTGATCCTGTCCTCTGGGGTGTTAGCCACCCCTCCCAGTTTGGTGTCATCTGCAAATTTGATCAGGATGCCCTTGAGTCCATCATCCAAGTCGTTGATAAAGATGTTGAATAAGACCGGGCCCAAGACAGAACCCTGTGGCACCCCACTAGTCACTCTTCTCCAGGATGAAGAGGAACCATTGATGAGCACCCTTTGGGTTCGGTCAGTCAGCCAGTTACAAATCCACTGAGTGGTAGCATAGTCAAGACCGCATTTTACCAGCTTCTTTACAAGAATATCATGGGGCACCTTGTCAAATGCCTTGCTGAGATCAAGGTAGGCTACATCCACTGCATTCCCTTCATCTACCAGGCTTGTAATTCTGTCAAAAAAAACGAGATCAGGTTAGTCTGACATGACTTATTTTTCAGAAATCCATGCTGACTATTGGTGATCACAGCATTCCTTTCTAGGTGCTCACAGACTGTTTGCTTAATGATCTGCTCCAGAATCTTCCCTGGTATTGATGTCAGACTGACTGGGCGATAATTATTTGGGTCCTCTCTTTTCCCCTTTTTGAAAATAGGGACAACATTTGCCCTCCTCCAGTCTGCTGGGACTTTGCCTGTTCTCCAGGAATTCTCAAAGATAACTGCCAGTGGTTCTGAGATCACATCTGCCAGTTCTTTTAATACTCTTGGATGCAGTTCATCTGGCCCTGGAGACTTGAATACATCTAAACTAGCCAAGTATTCTTGTACTATCTCCTTAGTTATTCTGGGCTGTGTTTCCTCTGCTGAATCATTTGCTCCAAATTCTTCAGGTCGGGCATTGTTTTCTTTATCGGAGAAGACTGAGGCAAAGAAGGCATTGAGGAGTTCAGTCCTTTCTGTGTCCCCTGTTTGCATTTCACCATCTTCTCCTCTGAGTGACCCCACTGTTTCTTTGTTCTTCCTTTTGCTACGGACATACCCATAAAAGCCTTTTTTGTTGCTTTTAACCTCTCTAGCAAGCCTGAGTTCATTTTGTGCTTTAGCTTTTCTGACTTTGTGTCTACATGTGCTGGCTATTTGTTTGAATTCCTCTTTGGTGGTTTCCCCCCTTTTCCATGTTTTGTACACATCCTTTTTTAATCTTAACTCAGTTAAAAGTTCTTTAGATAGCCACCCTGGCTTCTTTAGGCACCTTCCATGTTTCCGTCTCATTGGTATTGCCTGAAGTTGTGCTTTTACTATCTCCCTCTTAACAAACTCCCAGCCATCATGAACTCCCTTTCCTTTTAGTATTACTGTCCATGGGATCTCACCCAGCACTTCCCTAAGTTTTATGAAGTCGGCTTTCTTAAGGTCAAGAAATTGAGTCCTAGTATGCTTGGCTGCTCCTTTCCGCTGTATAGTAAACTTCAGAAGAGCATGATCACTCGCGCCTAATGATCCTTCCACTTCTACCCCACTAACCAGGTCATCAACATTGGTTAGGACCAATGTAGGACCAACATTGGTTAGCATCCAAGACCTTGCAGGAAGTCACATGTTTAGGGTAATTGCCCTTCAGTGGTGACTAAGATAGAAGGCATCCCTTGGGTGGTAGGTCAAGGTATGAGACTAGCTGACCCCATAAGTACATTGCCTTATCATTTTACTACAGCTGTGTGTCTTGTGTTGGAAGAAAGGCTGGAAACCAATGACCATTGATGATTCTCTACATTTCCTGGCTCCATAATAATGAGAAGCTGGTGTCGAGATGTGTGTGTGTGTGTGTGTGTGTGTGTACTTAGCTACCAAGTTATCTGTAGTTGGGACATATATTCTCAAGGGGATCATGTATACACACAATCACCATTTACTGGACTCCCTGTGGATGTCTAGATCTTCCTGAGACATGGACCAATATTCATGTCTTCAAAAGTACTAGCACAAAGGGGTCCTATTTGTTACCTCAGAAATACTAGCTGGGTCTGCCTTTCAACCAAGGTCCCAGCAGACCTTTTCACTCAACCAATGAGCATATTGATTTACTGCCTCCCACATATGTAACTTGAAAACACCTGCAATGATGCAGAATAGTCTGAAATTGCTGTGGCTGCTGGCTAAAAAAACAGAACAAAACACTGCACGACATGTTGCTGAGAGAGGCTTTAAAGGATTCCTGAGTGATGTGTAATTTCCAGTGGAAATTACATACGGAGGGTTGATCACAAAACCATTTTGCATCCTACAGTGGCATTATGCCAATCAAAGAAAAGATAAAATTGAAATTTTGCTTCCAAGTCTTGCTGGGCTTAAGCTTCACTTTGCTGGTCATCCCCAGAAAACTCTGTTCACCTTACATCTTAAATGCTCACCTCACCCATCATGTCTCTCCATGAAGATGTACTATTGAAGTGTCACGACTTCTGCCTCCAAGACTGATCAAGTTTCAAGTTACTTCCAGTAAGTCTCCTAAATAGAACATTTGGCACCAGCATGAAGTCATGGTGGTTTAGAGAATACCCTTGAAATAGATATGATGGATAAAGTGTGCTTTAGAAAAGAGGGAGCCACCTATAGAGCTTTTAATTCCACATTATTGTAAGTTAAGGGTGTATGTACATATCAAAACAAAGCAAATTGCACAATCAGCAAACCCAGTGTACTAGTGTTTAACGTTTATATGGCCAAAGTTGGCATTTCCATATCTCTACTGACTACTGCAGCCATGTTTAAATCACTGAGCATTCTCACCGGCCATAAATCTTATTTATTTTACATAGGGAGCTGTAAATCATTCATTTAAATACATGAACGCAGATTTCACACCTGCTTAGCTTTTACTGATACTTTATAATGCAGATTTAGCTTCTGCTCACCTGTCTCATCTTATAGGCACAAATTCATTCTGACTGCAATACCAATGAATTCAAGAGAGATCAGCACAGCAGAAATTTGGTCCATAATGTTCACCTAACATAAAGGATTTCCCACCTGACACTTCCTTGTTATTTCTCGTTATTTCATCCGTCCATCCCCCCCTTCAAGACAAAGCATCTGCTTTGCATCTGGAAGGTCTCGGGTTCAACCCCCAGCATCAAGTAGGACTGGAAATGTCCTTTGTCTCAGACACTGGAGAGCTGACACCAGTAGTACTCAGACGGGGGCATTCACAGGGAAACCAAAATGCTTGTTTACAAAGCTATTGTACAACCAACCTTACTGTATGCTTGTGAAACATGGACCACTTATAAACTCCACTCTCCAACTCCTCGAAAGATTCCATCAACGGTGTCTCCGAAAAACTCTAAATATCACTTGGGAAGGCAGGTGAACTAATGCCAGTGTACTGGAAGATGCAACGATCACCAGTGCCAAAGCAATTATTCTTCAACATCAACTTCGTTGGACTAGTCATTTTGTTCGGGTGCCTGATTATCGTCTTCCAAAGCTACTACTCTATTCCGAACTTAAAAATGGAAAGCGTAGTGCTGGTGGTCAACAAAAGAGGTTTAAAGACTCTCTCAAGGCAAATCTTTAAAAAATGTAGGATAAAACACTAGCCTACGAGCTCTCCAGTTGGAGAACAGTCTTTACCAAAGGTGTCGTGGACTTTGAAGATGCTCAGGCTCAGGACAAAGCGGAGAAACGTGCTAAGAGGAAGGCATGTTTGGCAAACCGTCACCAAGATCAACTCCCGCCTGGAAACCTATGTCCCCACTGTGGAAGGACGTATGGATCCAGAATTGGCCTCCACAGTCACTTGCGGACTCACTGTTAAGACTGTATTCATGGAAGACAATCTTACTCGGCTACGAGTGATCACCAAATAAGAAGTACTCAGTTAGATGGACCAATGATCTGATTCAGTATAAGAAAGACTTACCCAAAAAGCAAATGTCACAAGGACAGCCCCCTAAGACCCTCCTGGCCTAACCCAAGAGAAGTGAGTAAATGCAAAGTTGGCTGTTGCTTAGCTATTGGTATCAGCTCTATTGTTATTTCTCTCTCTCTCTCTCTCTAGATAATGTTTAGGGCTGTTGTCTGCTTGTTTCCTATTGCAGGGCACCACAGTTGCTTTTTAGGTCTTAGACTAGGAGCTGAGAGATCATATCCCCCATTTGATCATGAAGCTCTCTAGGTGACTTTGGTCCAGTCACCTGCTCTCAGCTTAACTTACCTCACAAGGTTGTTGTGAGGATAACATGGAGGGGAGGCACGTGTGCCACCTTGATGATAGTTGGGATATAAATGTAATAATAAGCAGTGCTATTTTTTTCTAGAAAATAGGTGCTGGAACTCACCATGAACACCTCCGTCATTCTCTCAGAATGGCAATGGTGCCCACCTGAGAGGTGTCAGAACTGAGTTCCTGTGAGTTCAACTGGGGGGGGGGGGAGTCCTGATAATAAGTAAACACGTGTTTTAATTACACTGAAAACAAGGCAAAATTAAGAGGTCCTGGTTATCTGGGGACTCTTTCATTCACTCCCTTTTCAACCTTGATTTACCCCTTAACCATGTCTAGTGGGTTGCAGGGCTGAGCCTCAAGATAAGTGCACCATCCTTTTATTTTAAGTAGAAAACCACAGCTGTAATGTACATTCCCCGCCTTTTAAAACCGTCTGCCTTTTCAATGCAAGAGAATTTTACTTAATCTTTACTGTGTAATCAATACATCCTTCCCTTCAGGTGGTTGGAAGGCCCCTTCCCTTTTAACAGCACCCCCAAGACTGACCTTGCATCCAGTATTCATTATGCTGTGCTCCCTTCTCCGCCATGCAACGGCTTACATACTTCCTTTCATGTCTTGTAGCATCACCATGTTGCAAAACAAACTTTGATACTTGGGAAGGCCCTTGAATAACATGCCTTTGAAGCTGTATAGGGTGTTGTTGTTTTTTAATGCCAGCAAACGAGAGGAATTTCAAACACTGCTGCGGTTCCTTGCTTAGGGGACGTGCATGAATTCTACCCTGTCTTGCTGAAGAGTCATGTTGAGCCTTAATGTGAGGAAATCTCCTCTCCATTTCCCACACTTAGGCAGAATTTGAAATGGAAGTCAGGTTTCTTCCTGGCCTGCCCTGCTCAGACTGTTCTTAATAAATTCTCTTGTTATTTCTAGGCCAATTGTTGTAATTATGTTTTTGTTGGCCTTCTGCATTATACTTCATCTCCAGATGGTCCACAGTTTGGCTTGCTGGCTTTTCCCCAAATGCAAAAATAGAAGGAATATTACACTATTTCCCCTCTGCCTTACTATTCCCCACCCCCATGTATATATTTGTCAATGGGTAGACTTTAAGATTCTACCTCGCGGGGCACTTGATATCTCAATTATTTCATTGTGGGAGAGAATCCCCAGGGAGATCTTATTTTCCACTCCAGACTTAACATTGTGTTGGCAGTATAAAGATATATTCATTGGGACTGTGACATCATTTTCTGAAATGCCTGGCTATTCAGATGTTGCTTTGCTTTCCAATATGGATTAAAAGGACATGGCTGTCCTATGGCACACTACATTCTGAGGCCCCAGGGCTCTCCAACACATTTGAGACTCTCTGGTCTTACAACATCTGCCTTACTCCAACACTGCACTGGAATTCTCAGACGGCAGGAACAGCAGTATACGACGACGACTGAGGAGGAGGCGGAGCTGGAGCCGCAGCATTAAGCTGCTAAACACGCCCCCCGGAGACACCTGGTTGGCTGCCTCTGGTGGGCGTGGGTGCCAGCCAGGTGAGGAGGGGCGGGGGCTAAGGCCCCCGGCCAGGGGCGGAGCTCGGGCTCCCGCCCACAACCACTCCCCTCTCTTCCAGGGAGGAGAGTCTTTCTCAGACGGCAGGAACAGCAGTATAACCTTAGAGAAAAGAGTGAAAGGGTCATTTCGGATATTTCTTACACTACAACATATGAAGTACTTCAGTAACATTCATCCACTGTTTCTTAGATGTGTGGGAGATGGGTTGTGAAAGACTTACAAAGTAAGCAATGTGTTAATGTCATTTCACATCTGTGATGACAGCTGCACAGCAGCATTTTGCATATCCCAAAAGCTTCCAGGTTGCCTTCAAGGGCAGCTCCACATATAGTGCATTACAATAGTCAAGTAGGGAGGTCACAAGAGCATCAGTTAGCATTATAAGAGTCTTTTTAGCCAGAGAATAGAGACTGCATAGCTAATGGAGCAGATGCATTTCTTTTATAAAACAGCCTTGCTCAAGAGTTATATGAACCTATGAAGGAAGAGCAGGATCATGCATGTCAAAGACCCATACATCCATTACAGGGTCTGAAGGAGCCCCTTTAGTTCCAATGGGCTCAATGGGGTGAACTTCCATTGGTTTGTCCCAGCTCCTGCCAACCTAGCAGTTCAAAAGCATACCAGCACAAGTAGATAAAAAGGTACCACTGTGACGGGAAGGTAGAAGGTGTTTCCGTGTGCTCTGGCACTCGTCACAGTGTTCCATGCACCAGAGTAGTTTAGTCATGCTAGCCACATGACCCGGAAAGCTGTCTGCAGACAACCACAGGCTTCCTTGGCCTGAAAGCAAGATGAGCGCCATACCCCATTGTTGAATTTGACTGGACTTAACCATCCAGGGGTCCTTTACCTTTACCATACCTTTTTATTTTTAACTGTGTACACAAGTGGCTCTTCCCACATGATCAGTAATCCTTCAAAACGACTCCGTGATGGATCTTTCAGACTTAATAATGAATGTGTCATTGGGTGCACTCAAACCCACTCATTCATACAACGTTTTAAAGGGGTAGTGATACGTTAACATGGATTCAAAGAACTGTGGAAAAAGTTCCACCTAGACTTATTTTCCCTGCCCAGTAGTTCCACATATATAAAGCTGCTTTTGAAATGGAAATGAAGAGGTAAACAAGTTTTGGTTATTCCGCTCACTCTGCAGTTTCCTGATGCCCAAACCAACTCTAGAGGGCTGTGGATGCCTTTGGACCAGATTTGGGGGTTATGAGGGGTGGTCATAACAAGATTTGGGGGTTGTGAGCAAAATTTGCCTCCTTCCTTGTTCCACTGACATATGTCTTCCTTCAGCAGAAGGAGACCAGTTGGACACCACTTGTCAGCTGAGATATCTTATGGCAGATTTTACTGAACCTTTTTCTTTTAATTAGTTGAAGTAGCTGTCCTATTACTGGAATAAGCACATGGGCCATTTCTCCCATTGGTGAGACTCAATCATAAGAATTTGTTTTTGAACGTTTCAGGAAAATCAGCATGAGGATAGGAGAAGCTGAAGGGAAAGTTTGGGACGTGAGTCCTGAAATCAATTATACATGCATAGTTTCCATCAATTTCAGCAAGGCTTGTACATGCATAACCAAGAGCAGGACGGCAGCCTAAAATTGCCAGTTTATGTAATTAGTTAAACCTGAGCAATCCCGAACAATTTTCTATTTAAGCCTAGTTTATTCCTTATTCTGCTTAACAAAATTTCCCATCTGCTTCCTGTTGTATATTTGCTTAAGCTCTGGCACCTCCCTGCCTTGTTTTCATCATTTCTCCCAAGCAATTTTAAGCGCATATGCAAAGAAGAAAAACCTTCAAAATAAAGTTGGGCACAGAGAGACAGACAACAGCATAGATATGCTGCTGCCTGGAGAGAGAAAGGGCTGCAAAACAAATTTAGATCTCAAGATGGGAAAGAAACGTGATCTGCTGCCAGGATATTGTTCAAGCTTTTGAATGTAAAGGCCTAGGAGCTGAGGGGTCTTTGGCCCCCACCCCAATAAAATATTTGGGGGACCACCCCCCAAAGTTGATGGGCATTGCCATTCAAATGGTGTGCATGTACTGCATCATGTGATTGATTATGTGGCTTCGGGCTTACCTACCCCCCAAATATTTTATTCAAGTTGATACCCCTGGTAAAGCCTTCTGTCTTTCACTGCAGTGATTTATTTATGATTGATTTATTAACTTGGAAACCACTCACCCATTTAATTGCTTTATTTATTTATTAAACTTATTAGCCACTTGTCACTGAGTCTCGAAGTCACACAGACACACACACACACACACACACACACACACACACACACACAGTGTATATATATATGTATACATGCATGTCTGAACCACCTAGATTACATGCCCATCCACAAAACTACAGATCCCAGTGTTTTCCCTCTGACCCTCACTGTCTCATACTCATTGCAAAAAGATTGAATCAGCATATTTCCCCCCACATGTCTGTATTTTCCAGTCCACATTTGGAAACTTGCTGGTAACATGGAGAGAATAATTTGCGCTTGAGATGGAGTAATTTCTTCTTCTTCTTCTTCTTCTTCTTCTTCTTCTTCTTCTTCTTCTTCTTCAGCAGGAGCAATAAAAATGTGCAGCCATGTGCTGAGAAGTCATTAGAATAGGCCTTAAATAAGAGTATTTTTATGAATTAAACGTCACCATGTTTGCACAGTAGGATTGTCCAACTAATGTGCTACACAAACAAAATCTATATCGTAAGTAAATACCTTTGAATGTTTGATGGCCATCAGGGCTGTGGTCATTCATGTGGTGCAGGGAGGGACTGGAAATGAATGAAGGCAATGAGAGCGTGCCGGGGCCGACTACATAAATCACATCATTAGTTTGGGGCTGTTTTCTGACAGAAGCAAGTAGCACAAAGTACAACTAATGACTTCTCTTCCCTTAGAGGGCTGCAAACCTTTTTACCAGAGATACTGTTGGTTAAATCCACAAAGCCAAAAAGTGCTGGGCCCTGACAAATGAAGTGCAAAGGGAACCAAGCTCAACATAAATATTGATTCAAGCTTCTCGCAGCAAGGAAGATATGGAAAACCTGACCATAACTGTAATTGCAAAAACTGTAGGGCTGTATCACATGAACGGACATTAGCAGACTGGCCAGAATAGGTTGTGGTGCTGGGTAAATTGTGGAAAATATAATCTGAGAGTCATGCCGCTGCTGAATCAAATACCTGACCCAACCCAACCGTAATTGTGAAAATATGGTATTTATATGTGCACAGACATGCATATACTAAATTATGGATGTTCTTGCCAAAGAGAACTTTCTTTGGGGGGGGGGCAGCAACAAGCCAGGAATGTTCATACTGAACAGAGTTGCTTGAAAAGTGGAAATTGTGGCCCATTATGCAAACCACAAACTGGAATAAGAAGAGAATGCTAGCAACATTCACACAGAAATAAAAACAAAAATTCTGTGGCTTTGATAGAGTTCGTTCTTTAAAAAGAAAAAGCCCTGAACAACTCCAATCTCTGAAACTGATCTTCAAAATTAGTGTTTTGAAGTCCTGTTATTTTGTTGTGCTGACAGAGTGTGAAGAGAAATTCATAAAATAGACACTCTACTGCCAGAAAAGGGGAGGAAGTGATTCAATTATTTATTGGTTGGGAAAGGGTTGTAGTCAAAATTATTTTAACCAGTTTCTAGACAACCGTAATATTCAACCTGCTTATAGAACTATGATAACAGATAATACTATTAGCACAGTTTTCAAGAATGAGGCCTTTGAAAGGATGAGGCAGTTCTTCTTATGGCAGTGCAGGCAGTTTCCAGGGAAACCATTCTCAGCGAGGCTTTCATGATTTGCTAGATTGGGCCCGGTGATATAGTGCTCTTCCTTTATTCGATGGATGTCAGGCTTATAGGCAACTTTACATGATATGGCCCACTGTGGTACCACCAGGCTCAACTCCAGCTCTCAGCAGATAATAATCCGGGTTTAAATATTTAATTCAATTGTCAAGGCACAGTGAGAGGAAGAGGGGGGAATGGAAGTGTGTGTGTGTGTGTGTGTGTGTGTGTGTGCAGAATAGAAGCAATACTTAGGTTATAGAGACCCTGTGGTCCTTCAGAAGTTCATGGACTGCAGCTCCCATTAGCCATAGCTAGGATGATCTATGGTAAGGGATGATGGGAGTTGTGGTTCATCAACATCTGGAGAGTCCCTCAGACCTGTTCTAGAAGTTCTTTGAAGGTTTAGACTCCACCATCCAACATACTCAGGCAGCTTCCAGGATCTAGTAAGGCTGAGACTTATCCTGCCTGGGCTCTCACTGCCACTTGAGCCCCCTGGCAGCACTGCAGCCACCAGTCACTCAAACCAACATCCCACAACACATTTAGCCGATGTGGGTAGTGGTGGGGAGGTGGGAGCTAAGCAGCCGCTCTGCTCTGATTGGTGCTGGGAATCCACCATGTTATCTTTCTCAATGGAGAGGGTGTCATGGGGGGGGGGCATAATCAGCACAGTGCTAATGACCTACCAATTGGTCTTAACACTTATCCACATAACCACCCCAATAATGCTTTTGTGCCCCTATCATCCAAGTGACTGATTTTATTAGCTATTCAATTTACCTGTTCTACCCCCCTGCTTCATTCTCTGGGATACCTACACAGGGTCAGCACCACTAGACTTGAGTAGACCATCAGCACTGTGCTCATTGCCAGTCAATCCAGGACTACCTTGAGGCTGTAGGGAAAAGAGAGGATCAGTGAAGGATGGTCCATTGTTTGAGTGGGGCACAGCCTTACAAACCTCAGTATGCCTTAAGGGAGTTTCCACCTGCTTGCCTTCTAACTTACAACCAGTCAGGGGATGGCTCTGATTGTTTTTGGCCTGGGCTCCACCTACTGTTGGTCTCTCCGCCTTCTGCCCCACCAGCCCCACTGGGCAACAGGCACTACTGAAGAGTACCCTTGAAATAGTTCTAAGGACCATAGCCAATGAACTGCACAAAGAGGGAAAGCGAGTCAATGGGGCTGGAGATCTCAATCTCAGCCCCTCCTTTACCATCCACATGTTCACAAACATGCATTTACTTCTTCCTGCGTGGGTCTCACCAAATTCTGCCCACTCAGGATTCTAGAATTTAGAGACACTTCCACATGAAGTAGCAAACATGTGAAGACTTCCTCAGTTCTGATGTCCAGCGTAATGTGTGGATGCTGTCCTCAACATGAGGACAGAGCCAGATGCTTAACTCCATAGCCTTTCTCTGCTCTCTTTCCCTCTTTGCACAAATATGTGAAACCACAGATGTGAATATCTGTATTTAAATGCATAGAATAGTTTAAAATAGAATTCATGCCTGGAAATGCTATTCTCAGTTTCATCTCAGTGCTCTCTGCAGCCTATTCTTCTCATGGACATACATTACTGCAGCTACTCAGGCTTCCTAGAAATTCACCCCAGTTCTCAAGTGACATAATCCTAGTAATGAAGCTTTACTCTGACCTAGTTTTTTCTGTGATACTAATGAATCTATCTCTAGTCAAAATAATAATAATCCCAAGGTAGAATCACTGCACTAGAGAGATTACTAAAAAAAACACACTAAACTTGTGCAGCTCTTATCATCAGGTAATTCATTTAATGATTTGGTAAACATCACTTCTATTGGTTAAACATTGATTACTTTCTAATCCATAGAAAAGGAACTGTAATAAAGGTCTGACCCTTCATGTGTGGCCACTTGAGTGACAACTGTGATGTTCTTTAGCAAACATAATAAGAATAATACTTTTTGTTAGAACTAAAGGGTATTCTGTTGAATTTGGATTTCAGGCATACCTATATGTGTGCCATGATTCAGCAGGTGTTCAGAAAAAGTGCATAATGTGGGAAAGGATGCAGAATACCATTACTTTACAATTTCTGCACACATATTTACACTCACAAACACACACATATTCCAAATCTTATGACTGTGAAAATCTGTGGGGTACATCTGCTGAAATCCCAGAAGCCAATAGGTAGCTGAGCAAGACTTGTGTAATGTGAGTGCCAAAGGCAATATGCCTCTGAGCAGCAGCTGCAGGGACATGAAGAGAGTTCTGCTGTATAAGAAAAGCCCTGACTGGATCAGACCAAAGACCCATCTACTATGCAAAACCTACAAGCAGGGCCTGAGTGCAACAGTGCTCCCCCTATTTGTGGTCCCCAGCAACTGCCATTCAGAGGCCTACTGCCTCCATCCTACTTGCTGGTTTCCTACAGGAGGGGGGGACTTTGGTAATATGTTGCCCTGAGCAAGGAGAAAATTAGGTGCCCCCCCCCCAAAAAAAATCTTATTTTTATTCCTTCCTCCCCTTCACTTTCTGTCCTGCACACTCTTGAGAGCCAGAGAGCTGAGAGCCAGTGTGGTGTAGTGGTTAAGAGCGGTAGACTCGTAATCTGGGGAACCGGGTTTGCGTCTCTGCTCCTCCACATGCAGCTGCTGGATGACCTTGGGCTAGTCACACTTCTCTGAAGTCTCTCAGCCCCACTCAGAGTGTGGGGCAGAGTGTTTGTTGTGGTGGAGGACGGCAAAGGAGAATGTTAGCCACTTTGAGACTCCTTTGGGTAGTGATAAAGTGGGATATCAAATCCAAACTCTTCTTCTTCTCCTCCTTCTTGGCTCAGCTCCCAGTGCAAGGAAACTGCATGCACTGCCCTAAAACTGTCATTGTCTACAGATACCTGGTTGGCCTCTGCGAGACCAAGATGTTGGACTAAATGGAATCAATAGTCTGCTCCAGCATGTCTCTTATTGTGTCCATATGAGTTGGGGTGGGAATTCATTGTTCTCCATGGCTCATTTTCCTGTCTTCATGCAGAATGACACACTATAAACAGGAGGCGCTCAGCATATTCTTTCAGGTGTGGTGCTACTGCCAGCCACGTTGACAAGTGAGCTGTCAGATGAGCAAACTGCACTGGTTCTTCAGAGCTCCACTCTTGATCCCTTTGTTTCTTATTTCCTATGCCTCTGGCTGGGGAAAGTTAAAATGCTGCCCTGAAGCTGGGTGCTTAAGATGAAAGCTGCCTGCTCCCACCTGAAGCAACTGGTTAAAAGTGCTTTTTGATTAGAACTCGGGTTGGGTTGGGTTGAAGTGCCCCTCCTACTTGAAGAGGCATCTTGGCAATTTGTTGGGAGTAGGAGCCAAATTCAGACCTTGAGCGAATAAAACTCTTGGCTTCCATTAGGAAAGGCGCTCTGGGAGCATCCTGGTTTATACCATTTTACCCTGAACAACTTTCCCCCAAAGGTTGTCTGATAGAAAGCTGCCTTTGAGAAAGTCAGACCACTGGTCCATCTGGTTCAGCATCATCTTCACTGATTGGCAGTGGCTCTTCCAAGATTTCTGGCAGCGATATCACCTAGCCTTACATGGAGATGTCAAGGATTGAATCTAAGACATTCTGCATACAAAGCAGATACTCTACAACTGATCCATGGTCCATTCCATACTATCTTTCTGGAGATTTGAGGAAGGGAAAATGGTGGCCACCAAGCAGCAGGCAACTGCAACATTGATGACTTTTCTGCCCTGTCCATTTCACCCTCTGCCCCCAAAATCTCCCTTCACATGTGCCCCAAAAAGTGAGTCAAAAGTTGATCTCAACACTAGACAAGACTTAAGGTCAGCCATGATATGTTAGTGTCCAGTAGCTTGGAGGAGTCAAAGACCAGAGTGTCAGAAAAACAACTGAAAGGCGATGAAAGCTAACAACGTATATGGACACACAAATGTTTATATATACGCATTATGAACAACCATTTTTGCATTCGTATACATGCATATATTATGTCCTATTATTATTATTATTATTATTATTATTATTATTAATAATAATAATTACATAAATCACATTCAATTTAGATGTTTCAGCATTTCCCAAGACACAACATTAACTCAATAGCTAAGAATAAAAGGCCTTGGATAGAACAGACCCCAAAATCTGAATGCCTTGTAAATAGATATTTTGGAAAGGCGATTTTTCAATGCCTCACATTCATCCATTCTCAGAATATTTCTGAAGAGACAAAAGGAATGAGAAATGAGAGCTGAAGATTCATTAATCAAGATTTCCTTATCATCAAATAAAATCCAATAGTGAAAAGTTTAGCTGTGTCCTTGGGTCTTTCTGTCTTATTGAACAGTATTTTTTTTTACTCCAAGAAGGACATTTTTTCATTCTTATTTACCACAGTTTTATTAGATTATTATTACAGATAAATAAATTCTCATGGATTTGAGTTCCATAATCAGAAGAAAATAACCTGAGCAATGTAAAAAATTATTATTAGTAGTAATAATAATATATAGGGCTTGCATTCAAAATGAGAAAGGAGAACAGTACCTTTCTGACCTATACAGTGAAGGCATGGTTGATTTTAATTTCTTAGGCACAATTTATCATTTTCAGAATTTACTGTGGCCTACATCCCATAACAGGAAATAGTACTTTGACGAGGTGGTGTGAGGAGGAGGAAGATGGAGGCAACATCATTCCTGCTTGCAGGGAATTGGACTACATGAGCCTCAGGGCACTTTCCAACTCTACAATTCTATGATTCTATGACCATTCCCCAATGCCTTCCATAAGAACATAAGAGCCTGCTGGATCAGGTCAATGGCCTATCTCATGCAATATCCCATTCTCACAGTGGCAAACCAGATGCCCATGGGAAACCCCCAGGCAGGACCTGAGCACAAGTGTGCTCTCCTCTCCTACAGCTTTCAACAACTGGTATTCAGAAGCATTACTGCCTTCCATCACTAGAAGGGGATGACAGAGGACGAGCTGGTTGGACAGTGTTCTTGAAGCTACCAGCATGAGTTTGACCAAACTGCAGGAGGCAGTGGAAGACAGGAGTGGCTGGCATGCTCTGGTCCATGGGGTCACAAAGAGTCAGACATGACTAAATGACTAAACAACAACTGCTTTCCATTGGTCAGCCATAGCCAGTCATACTGTTGTCGTTTTTCTGTGGAAGGGGAAATGAAGCCCTTGGCAAATGCTTAGCAATGACTGTGCATCATGCTCCATTCTCTAACCAATGACAAAAGGAGGGCAGCACCTTAACAACAGTCACATGAGAAGTTAGTTATATATGGGGGAAATGAAGAAATAAAGACTACTTCTATTTTCACAAAACAAATATAGAGTTAAACAGAAAGCTTAATCATATCACTTTAGGTCAGACTCCAAAACAAAGGGTTACATCCTTGTTGAAACGCAACCTTCCAGGGGCCAGAAGCAAAAGTGGGTGGAGCAAAAATACTAATTTACTCACACACCCCTCTCCATCCTCCGTCCAGGTGAGCAAGAAGCATTTTCAGAATTCAAGGACATAGTCTAGTCAGGCATAGACACTCAAGAATGGTGTGAAAGAAGGCCAGTGAATGTGATATAGTGTCTGAAGTGGGTGTATGGCTTGGGAAGTATCCTGAGAGCCAGATAGAGAGGTCCAGAGGGGCATATTTGGCTCCTATGCTCGACGCTCGCCATTCTTGCTTCACATCTTTGTCTGAATGTCACTAGAATTTAGGTTTCTTTGAAAACTGGGTCTAGGTCTAGATTCCCTTCAAATGACAATGCTTTCCTCCCCAGACTTTGGCACTTTATCCTGCATTTCTGTGATCTGTTGCATGTAAGGATGACAGAATCTCCTTCCGCATGTCTCAGTGAACAGTTGACAGTCTGTGAACAATGTAATTCAATTCTCATATTTGTCAGTCAGCACCAGAAGAGAACGGCATCTATATGCCTGGCACCAACAGAACTGTCAGAAATACCCAAAGCCTCACCTTTCAGAATGAAAACACTCAAGAGTCATGGCTGAGAAAAGCCTGGGATGAAATATTTACACCCCAGTGAGGAACCAAAAGGGGAAAAGGTTTTATGAGTTATTGTCACACTCAATGGGTGAAGATGCCCTCTGCAATGACAAGTTGCATCAGTAAGATGACAGGCTCTTGCTAGATTCAAGCATGTCAGCGCCAATATATTAGGGACTTCTGTGAAAAGTGTATTTGCGTCTGTGCAGGACAGAGATTTCTTCCACCTGCAGTGCTCTCAAAGAGCGATCTCAACCTGCCACTGCTGTGACTTAGCAGAGCAGTGGAACAATTGCTGCATCCAGTTCAGACACTGAAGGCAGCAGTAGGTGGGGCAAAAAGATTGGGTCCTATGGCAGCCAACTCCAACTGTGGGAACAACTTGGAATCCTGTGCTGGCTTGGCTCCACCCCACTCACAGATTGGTCTCCAATGGTGGGAGTACCACTGGCAGGTTTTCTGTCAGCACTCCCATTTGGCTGGTAAAGTGGGGTCTACATCAGTGGAGTGACACAGGCATCATTCAGTTAGTAGAATCGTAGAACTGTCGAATTGGAAGGGCCCATAAGGATCATCGCGTCCAACCCCCTGCAATGCAGGAATCTTTTTGCCCCACATAGGTCTCAAACCCACGACCCTGAGATTAAGAGTCTCATGCTTTACCAACTGAGCTATCCAACCCGCTAGTGGTGGCTGGAGGGAATCTGGCTGCGGCAGCAGAAATAGGCAGAGGGGTGCCTCTCCTGAATTCACACAGCACCCCACAGACAGGTGTACAGATGAATTTGAATTGCAGCCTTAGCCACTATCACCCTGCATTGCCCTTTGCAGAATAACAGCAGAAAACAATTCTATTGTGATAGAAACCTTCAAGAAGCAAAATTAAAAATTCCTAGTAGCCCCAACCAGCTTTTCCATCTTATTGCTTAAGCAATTGTCAGGGGTGATGGGATTTGTTGTCCAACAACTTATTGGAGTCCAAGATTGAAGTACACTTGTAATGACTGAAAGAGTCTTTCTCAGGCCTACCTAAAGAAGCCAGGGGTTGGGCCTGAAATGTTCTGCATGCCAAGCAGATGATCTACTACTCAGCTATGACCCTAAACAATGTAAATGGAATCCGCACATCACATGATATCCTGTCATGAGTTAGAAACAATGCATTCCAGGGAGACAGTGGAGAACATGAAAAGGAGATGTTGTTTTCACTGCTGCGTCTGCAAAAAATAATGGGTCATCTGGAGTTATGAAAATATATTGCAGAACTCTCCCCGTGTGAAATGATAATACATGTAAAGTGAATTTAGCAGGTGGGAGAAAACCCCAGCCAATGCCTGTGTATTCCATCAGAAATGCAACATGTTATGCCAATCCCACGGATATATAAAATATCAGAGTTTGGACTAATCATTGTCTGAACCCTGCCAAAACAGCTAGGAAGTGTGAAATTCCCATTCTGGATCCATCTTGCAGATATATGAATCTTTTACTGCTTTTTTTTTTCAGGAAGCCTAATCTCTGAGGAGACAGGAGTTTTGAAAGTACAGCAAATGTTTACTTGTGTCTAACAAGATAGACAGAAAAGGCCAATTATGAAGGAATGTAACACAGTGTACACTTGAGAAATTCTCCCCCAAAAGAATAACCAGCTCTTCTTTATTATTTCCATAAAGATGGTGTGAGAGTTTACACTACATGTAAAACATGAAAAACAGAACATTTTCATGTTCACTCTCAACACATTGTCTTCAGTCTTGTTGTACAGTAATGTTTTGTTCAGTGCTGTGTTGACAAATTTCTCCTGCATTTTGTAGACCGTTCTTCATTGGTTTGTGAGAAAAGAAATTGCATTTGGAAATGTTCTGGTAAAATGTCCATGGGTGGGGTGCAGGGTTTTTGTCATGTCTGTCTTAATTCTGAGGTGGTTAAGGAGTGTTTGGGAAAATCCATTCTTTCATTCTACAAATCACCTCAGCAGCAGTCTGCAGCCCAGGGGAATATATACCGTGAGGTAACTCTCTCAAAGGACTTTTTCAGATTAGGAAGTGCAGGCAGTCATGGAGGCCAGAGGTGGATGTAGGGCAGCATGGCTGGTTCTGCTGCACTGTGTGCTGAGCAGAGGGGGCGCCACAGGGTGCCACAACTATGACATAGTGAACTGAGTAGAAATGGAAGGTGGGGGGGCACCAAATTTTGGCATCACACACGGCACCGCTGAAATTTCAAAGACCAAAGTCCATCACTTGTGGGGGCGGGGAGTGTGGCTGAAGGAAAACACACACTAGGCCTGCCACATGTCCGTGTAAATCGAACTGTAAAAATGTGTCTGGGTGATTTTTTATGAGGGGGAAAAACAAGTTTAACCCCTAACACACACAACATAATAATACAGTGGTACCTTGGTAGTCAAATGGCTTGGCTCCCAAACAAATTGGCTCCCGAACGCTGCAAACCTGGAAGTGAGTGTTCCAGGTTGCGAACGCTTTTCAGACGCCAAATGTCCGACGCAGCTTCCATGGCTTCCAATTGAGTGCAGGAAGCTCCTGCAGTCAGTCAGAAGCTGGCCTTGGTTTTTGAACCATTTTGGGAATCAAATGGACTCCCGGAACAGATTAAATTTGAGAACCAAGGTACCACTGTAATAATTATTATTTATACCCCAGTCAGCTGGCTGGGCCCCTTCATGGATCACTGCCTTGCCGTGGCGAAGGGGCTTGAAGAACTCAGAGAAGCTATGAACTACGCCGAGCAGGGCACACAAGATGAACAGGTCATAGTGGAGAGTTTGGACCAAACGTGATCCACCTGGAGGAGGAACCGGCAAGCCACTCCAGTATCCTTGCCAAGAAAACTCCATGGACAAAGACAACAGGCATATAAAAGTTATGACGCTGGAAGATGAGCCCCTCAGGTCGGAAGGCGTCCAACATGCTACTGGGGAAGAGCGGAGGGCAAGTAAAAGTAGATCCAGAGCTGATGAAGCGGCTGGGCCAAAGCCGAAAGGACGCTCAGTTGCGGATATGCCTGGAAGCGAAAGGAAAGTCCAATGCTGTAAAGAAAAATATTGCATAGGAACCTGGAATGTAAGAACCATGAACCTGGGTAAGTTGGAGGTGGTCAAAAATGAGATGGCAAGAATAAATATTGACATCCTGGGCATCAGTGAACTAAAATGGACGGGAATGGGCGAATTCAGTTCGGATGACTATCATATCTACTACTGTGGGCAAGAAACCCGTAAAAGAAATGGAGTGGCCCTCATAGTCAACAAAAGAGTGGCGAAAGCTGTACTGGGATGCAATCTCAAAAATGATAGAATGATCTCGATACGAATCCAAGGCAGACCTTTCAACATCACAGTAATCCAAGTTTATGCACCAACTACTGGTGCTGAAGAAACTGAAATTGACCAATTCTATGAAGACTTACAACACCTTATAGAAGTGACACCAAAGAAGGATGTTCTTCTCATTATAGGGGATTGGAATGCTAAAGTAGGGAGGCAAGAGATAAAAGGAACAACTGGCAAGTTTGGCCTTGGAGATCAAAACGAAGCAGGGCAAAGGCTAATAGAGTTCTGTCAAGAGAACAAGCTGGTCATCACAAACACGCTTTTCCAACAACACAAGAGACGACTCTACACATGGACATCACCAGATGGGCAGCATCGAAATCAGATTGATTATATTCTCTGCAGCCAAAGATGGAGAAGCTCTATACAATCAGCAAAAACAAGACCTGGAGCTGACTGTGGCTCAGATCATCAGCTTCTTATAGCAAAATTCAAGCTTAAACTGAAGAAAGTAGGAAAAACCACTGGGCCGGTAAGATACAATCTAAGTCAAATCCCTTATGAATACACAGTGGAAGTGAGGAACAGGTTTAAGGATTTAGATTTGGTGGACAGAGTGCCTGAAGAACTATGGATGGAGGCTCGTAACATTGTACAGGAGGCAGCAACGAAAACCATCCCAATGAAAAGGAAATGCAAGAAAGCAAAGTGGCTGTCCAACGAGGCCTTACAAATAGCGGAGGAGAGAAGGCAAGCAAAATGCGAGGGAGATAGTGAAAGATACAGGAAATTGAATGCAGATTTCCAAAGAATAGCAAGGAGAGACAAGAAGGCCTTCTTAAACGAGCAATGCAAACAAATAGAAGAAAACAACAGAATGGGAAGAACCAGAGATCTGTTCAAGAAAATTGGAGATATGAAAGGAACATTTCGTACAAAGATTACCATAATAAAGGACAAAAGTGGTAAGGACCTAACAGAAGCAGAAGACATCAAGAAGAGGTGGCAAGAATACACAGAAGAATTATACCATAAAGATATGGATGTCTCGTACACCCCAGGTAGTGTGGTTGCTGACCTTGAGCCAGACATCCTGGAGAGTGAAGTCAAATGGGCCTTAGAAAGCACTGCAAATAACAAGGCCAGTGGAAGTGATGGTATTCCAGCTGAACTATTTAAAATTTTAAAAGATGATGCTGTTAAGGTGCTACACTCAATATGCCAGCAAATTTGGAAAACTCAGCAGTGGCCAGAAGATTGGAGAAGATCAGTCTACATCCCAATCCCAAAGAAGGGCAGTGCCAAAGAATGCTCCAACTACCGCACAATTGCACTCATTTCACACGCTAGCAAAGTTATGCTTAAAATTCTACAAGGAAGGCTCAAGCAGTATGTGGATCGAGAACTCCCAGAAGTGCAAGCTGGATTTAGAAGAGGCAAAGGAACCAGAGACCAAATTGCAAACATGCGCTGGATTATGGAGAAAGCTAGAGAGTTCCAGAAAGACATCTACTTCTGCTTCATTGACTATGCAAAAGCCTTTGACTGTGTCGACCACAGCAAACTATGGCAAGTTCTTAAAGAAATGGGAGTGCCTGATCACCTCATCTGTCTCCTGAGAAATCTCTATGTGGGACAAGAAGCTGCAGTTAGAACTGGATATGGAACAACTGATTGGTTCAAAATTGGGAAAGGAGTACGACAAGGCTGTATTTTGTCTCCCTGCTTATTTAATTTATATGCAGAATACATCATGCGAAACGCTGGGCTGGATGAATCCCAAGCTGGAATTAAGATTGCCGGAAGAAATATCAACAACCTCAGATATGCAGATGACACAACCTTGATGGCAGAAAGTGAGGAGGAATTAAAGAACCTTTTAATGAGGGTGAAAGAGGAGAGCGCAAAATATGGTCTGAAGCTCAACATCAAAAAAACGAAGATCATGGCCACTGGGCCCATCACCTCCTGGCAAATAGAAGGGGAAGAAATGGAGGCAGTGAGAGATTTTACTTTCTTGGGCTCCATGATCACTGCAGATGGTGACAGCAGCCACGAAATTAAAAGACGCCTCCTTCTTGGGAGAAGGGCAATGACAGGCCTAGACAGCATCTTGAGAAGTAGAGATGTCACCTTGCCAACAAAGGTCCGTATAGTTAAAGCCATGGTTTTCCCAGTAGTGATGTATGGAAGTGAGAGCTGGACCATAAAGAAGGCTGATCGCCGAAGAATTGATGCTTTTGAATTATGGTGCTGGAGAAGACTCTTGAGAGTCCCATGGACTGCAAGAAGATCAAACGCATCCATTCTTAAGGAAATCAGCCCTGAGTGCTCACTGGAAGGACAGATCGTGAAGCTGAGGCTCCAGTACTTTGGCCACCTCATGAGAAGAGAAGACTCCCTGGAGAAGACACTGATGCTGGGAAAGATGGAGGGCACAAGGAGAAGGGGGCGACAGAGGACGAGATGGTTGGATAGTGTTTTCGAGGTTACCAGCATGAGTCTGACCAAACTGCGGGAAGTAGTGGAGGACAGAGGTGCCTGGCGTGCTCTGGTCCATGGGGTCACGAAGAGTCGGACACGACTAAACGACTAAACAACAACAACAACATCTGGCTGGGTTTTCCATTTTGGAGGGAAAACCTCGGGATGTTAATGTAGGAGGGTGAAGCCACAGCCAGAGTCAGACTAAAGCTGGATTGGTGTGTGGAGCAGGCTCACATTAATATAAATATTAAAACTACCCTCTGATTGTTAAATAAATGAAGTAAAATTATGTTGAAGAAATCTGACATCTGCCTTCACAGGGCAGCTGAGAACACATTGCAGTGAGGTAGGCTTAAAACCATACATCCACCAATATTCTAAAGTGAGAATGAAACAGAAAAGTGGAAGAGTTTTTAGCACGGGAAGAAATCTTCTGAAAAAATGGAAATCAGATTTTGGGCCAGCACTTGCTTTGTGTATATTCATGCATCTTCATAATCTGCCCCAAATTTCATTATGGAAAATCGTTCCCTGCTTACTAGCTGGTGTAACACACATTCATGTATGTAGAATGAACATACTGAACTGAAAATACATGGTCAAATTCCAGGAGATTTCAAATCACACACTACTTTTGATAAGGAAGAGATACCTATGGTTCGCCAAATGTTGTTGGGACTCCAACAGCCATCAATCATACCTAGCATAGCTAATGGTAAGGATGATGGGAATTGTAGGCCAATAACTTTTGGAGCACCACAGGTTCCCCAGCTCTGACCTATGGGCTTCCAAAGAATTCTTTCTATAATGGACTAGGGGGATGTTTCTCTCTTGCCCTTCAAAGAAACTGATAATAGGCCAATGGAGATTTTTGCCCCCTTAAAACTCACCCGCCTTTGAAAAAGTACCAAATATGTAACCAAAAGAGAGGCACATTTTTCAGGGGAATAAAATGTTTATGAAAAATGCCCTGGTTTTTGATTACCCTAGAAGGCGCATAAAATTGCTTCATGACAGATAAAAGGATTGCAGAATCAAACAAACCTTCCTAATAATTGGGTTTCTATCCTGAAATATGCTGTTATTGCATGAAGTGGAGTTGTAAATCATTATGGAAATTCTCAACGCCGAATATTTTCAGGCTTTCCTCAAAACAGGATAAAGCTTGTTTTTCCTTTTTAATCTTTTTGTTATTTTGCAGTTTCATGTAGTGCTATCAATACTGTTATAAGTGTAGTAATATAGGGCATGTGTATACACACACACACACACACACACACACACACACACACTAGTTTAGATGCAGATTCAGCACTGCCTGTCATCATTTTATGCTTCAATACAAAGTTAATAAATTCCTTGTATTATCTGTCCTTGTAGTTCCCTGGTTAATGTAATTTATGGCAGGATCCCATTCATCAAACTTACTACACTGACACCTACTGTTTTTTTATTTGTGCTCTATACACATTTAGATTTACCATTTTGATGGTTTCTAAGATTTTTAACAGCGACACTTTCTTAGACAGAATTACTCTGCTTTCCAGTGCCTTGCATATGTGCCTTACATACGCAAGGCTCACTGTTACTATAAGATTTAAAACTACCACTTCTTTATCTCGTGCAACACAGTTCTTTACATTATTTAACAAATGCACCACTGGGACATGTGCTGAGGAAGGTCTTAACATTGTATTGTTTCATCAGCTATTTCCCAATACCCTTTGGCTTTGTTGCCTTTCCAGCACAATTTATAATTTCTCTTTTTCCTGTCAATGCATACCATTTGCAGTGCTATTGTTGTTGTTATTACACTTTAAAAGTTGTTATGTGCTAAAATGATTCCGTCTTAAAACTATATATAAATAACGAGCACTTTTGATCACCTCTATGATTCTATGCCCCACATATTGGTTGCCTGTAAAAGTTTCATAGTTTCCTCAAATCTCTTATCTCAATAGATCCTTTGATCTATTTATCATTCTCTATTTGTTCTCCCCCACCCCAACCCAGGCACTGTTAAATAGCTGTTTTTTTTTTTTAATAGAATTGTGTAATCATACAATTGCATAGTTGGGAAGTACCCCAAGGGTCATCTAGTCCAATGTCCTTCAATGCAGAAATCTCCACTAAAGCATCCACAACAGATGGCCATCCAACCTCTGCTTAAAAACCACCACCTTCAGAGGGCGTGCATTCCACTGTTGGACAGTTTTTACCATCAGAAAAATTCTCCTTATGTTTAGTCAAAATCTCTGTTCTTGTAACTTGAAGCTATTGGTTCTGGTCCTACCTTCCAGAACAGGAGGCTTCACATTTATGTAGAAGTTCAACATTATGTGTTGCAGATAGAACTGTCTCTCTCTCCCCCCCATCCATTAACAGAGGAAATAAAGGTGTTTAGTTTAGTTTCCTAGCCTTATTTACCAATTGAAAGTACTTCTGTTTCATATACAGCAGGAACAGGGAACTTGTGACCCTCCAGAAGTTGTCCAACCTCATATCCAAGCAGCCCCAACCAACATGGCCAATGCTCGTGGATTATGGGAGTTGTTCCTAATTCCTGATTTTCAGCACACTTTTATTCACTCTACTTGTGTCAGTTTGAACTAGCTGCTATTCAGCTTCTAGTATTTTTTCCCAGTAATATCCAAATATGGTTTTCTTTATGCACTTTCTCCATTTCTTTGAGTCTTTTAAATATTCTTATCTTATCTTATTCCACATTCACATAGTTGGGTGTACTAAGCAATCCCCTCATCAAAGCTTTATCTATCTCCCATATTGTTGCCAGATTATTTGGACCATGAAATGTAAACCATTCAGTGCTGCTTTCTTAAAAGGAAAACATTACAAGTTGCTGAGGTTCTTATCCTTTAAATCCAATTACACTGCCCTTGATTACTATATTTTGCACAATACACAATTTCTCACGTCATTTTTATGATGGTGCTCGTGTTCCGTAGTTAGCAGACAATACAAGGCAAAGCTCACAATTTTCAAACCCAGCACCAGTCTAATTCTTAAGATGACCGTCCCTGCCATCAAAGTTCTTGATCTATTTATGAAAAAGTAAGGGTAACCCACGCGGGTGGCACTGTGGGTTAAACCACAGAGCCTAGGACTTGCCGATCGGAAGGTCGGCGGTTCGAATCCCCGTGACGGGGTGAGCTCCCATTGTTTGGTCCCTGCTCCTGCCAACCTAGCAGTTCGAAAGCACGTCAAAGTGCAAGTAGATAGATAGGTACTGCTCCGGCGGGAAGGTAAACGGCATTTCCGTGTGCTTCTCTGGTTTGCCAGAAGCGGCTTAGTCATGCTGGCCACATGACCCAGAAGCTGTACGCCGGCTCCCTCGGCCAATAAAGCGAGATGAGCGCTGCAACCCCAGAGTCGGTCACGACTGGACCTAATGGTCAGGGGTCCCTTTACCTTTACCTAAGGGTGAAAAAGAATTGAACCAACAGAGTTCCACACAACCTTATCTTGCTCTGTTTGAAAGCCATCCTGGAAGGATATTGTCTTTCAATATCATATTTGTGCAACATCTTCAGTGCTCCAGCATTACAGCCACTGTCCACTAACACATATTTTGTAGGCATGTTGGTGAATAACTAATCCATAGCAGCTTTGGCAAGGAACAAGTGCTGCCAGCCTTATTTTTGACCCATTCAGCTTGGGAAGCATGTGAGGATTGACTCACTTTTCTAGTGTCTTCCACCGGCTGTGCTCCTTGCATTTTGGGGCTGGTAGAACATGAGATACTTGGTATTTGATCCTTCAGGTGGATTAAGCTCAGGGGAAAGCATCCAAAAGAGGAGTTCCTCAGGTTCCACAGGCTCTGGATCACTAGTCTCAAGTTAATGATCAAGAACCCCATTCAATTTGTTGGCCATTTGTACAGCAACACCGGACCTGCCCTCCAGCTCTGCACTCAAGGCCATGACAAACACAAATTGACGCCCAGTTCCATCCATAGTTAGGAGCCCTATGTAGAATAATGCCTTTCACAGTGGGATAAGCTATCAGCACTCAGTCCTCTTAAGGCAGAGGACCTGTGTTATTCCTGATTTTTATGCAGGCCACAAGCCCAGCTCATCACAGGCACTTGCCTCATCAGAGGATTTATACAAAACAGCAAAGCTTGGTCGTCCCACACTCCCCACGGATAGTTCTCCCAACACGGTATGCCACCTGCCCCTTTTTAATTCCTAGCTTGCCACCAAGTGAATGTCTGGAAGTGTATGCCTTTACTTCCTGTTACATAATTTGCCCTGCCAAATGTATTTCGCCAAATACCTGTGCCATTCCTTAAAACAATTTAAGCCATTAAGAACAGGAATTGACTGAAAAAGGAACAGCATTTTTGGTAAAACTACCATCTTGATTGTAGAAATTCTTCCCCACAATGTAAGTTTTAATTTACTTCAGATTTCCAAGTCTTTCTTAATTTCGTTCCATACCTTAACATAATTGTCTTTGTATTAATTAATATTTTTTTCATGGTTATCCAAATTCCTAAATACTTGGCTCTGTTAGTGACTTTAAGTCCTGTTTCTATTTCTAACTGTACTTTTTCTTCTATCTCTATTTTTTTTACCAATAAAAATAAAATAAATTAATATGTTTACATATGGCATGAGCCCCAAACACACTCAGACCACATTTCCCCACCTTTTTATTCCCCCCTTTTTCTTTTTAAAGAGAGAATGCCTTCATAATATAATGCTTATGCAAAGCATGAGTCACGGTAGATAATCTCTCTCTCCCCATGGCCTTTCGGCACTCTTCCTGTCACTCTCTGTTTTTGAAGGTATGTGCTCTAGGCAACACCTTTTAAACCCATCTCTAATTAATACTTTGCCTAATCTTCTTATAATGCTGCTAATTGTTCACAAACAGGCCATTGAATCAACACTGTGCTAACAGGGGAAGCTTTATCCTCTGCACTCTTTAGTGCTCTGACACGGGGCAAACTTCAGCAAGCCTGTCCCAATTGCTTTGTTTCCATGTAATTTAACAGCAAGACATTATTTTCTCATAAGAGGTGCTTTGAATTTTTACTGCTAATGAATAAATTAACTAAAAAGGTTAATCTGCCTACATGTTTATGAAACATTATGCAAATTGGCCTCAAAATAAAAGGTTTAATGGTAATTGAAAGCAATTGAAAGCTACGGTGCATTTCACTCTCCTTTTTCACTGTTTAAAATAAATAATAAATAAATAGATTAATATTTTTGCTGATCTATGTATACTCAGAGATAATCCGAACAAACTGAAATACAGGGCAGGAGGTGACTGGTGTTACTAGGCTGGGTTTTGTAGAATGTTCAAGGGCTCCAGCGATTCATTTAATAGCTGAGCAATCATTTTGAAAAGAATTAGTGTGATTAATATTATTATAATAAACACCCAAGTGAGTAGTAACGCTCTTCCACTTATTTGAGAAATGTTTGTCATTACAGCTTCAAGCCGAGATAAGCTTAAGATGTCCTCTTCATTTCAAAGCAGAGTGGCTGCTTTAGAAACGCGGAGAGCATGGAACTCTGGCTAAGGCTGCAACCTTGATTTGTACTGGAGGAAGAAAGTACAAGCTCAACTCTCCCACTGAAATTAGCAGGACTCAGAAGTGCTTGGCTTTTGGCTGGGTCATTCACAGAGACTTGGTTAAAATACAGGCAGCAAACAGCTTCACAGCATGAGCAAATTCTATTGTTTGGGAAGGGGCACCGCAAGGCAAGGCAAAAAGACCCACATGCAACGAGCTGGTTGTACTTGCTAGAGGGGCAGTCTTGTGGCAAAGTTAACTATAGGATAATTTATGCAGTGGCTAATTAGATCCTTATAAAAATCAAATGTGCAATTATGAGGCATTCTGCAGAACTCATTGATCTTAATAAACAAAGCTAAACAGTTCAGTGTAATCAGGTTTCCAACAAATCCAATAAGGAATTCAGCAAAGGGAGCCATTGTGTGTTCGATGGTGATTTTGAGCACAATGAGAATGTACCGTTTTGCTACAACATGCCCTTGCTTTAAACTTGACTAGAAAGAAAAGGGCTTTGGTAACAAGGTCGGTGGAAAATATTCTTACCTTGAAATGTGTCTTTGGGCACATGTAGAATTTCTGGGTGTCTTTTTTTATATAATATTGTTTTAGTTTTCCAAAAATAACTAACTTATACAATAACAATATATATCCATGTCCAAATATTTAAATAATCAACTTCCCCCTAAACCCTTCCTTGGTTACATTGTGTTTCTTCATACTACATGTCCTCTGTAGTCTGAAAGTCATTATTTTTACTTATTATCTTATTCATAATCACATTACAACAGTGTTCTGCCCGGACACTGAGGTCCAGCGCCAAGGGCTTTCTGGCAGTTACCTCACTGCGAGAAGCAAAGTTACAGGCAACCAGGCAGAGGGCCTTCTCGGTAGTGGCACCCGCTCTGTGGAATGCCCTCCCAGCGGATGTCAAAGGAATACACAACTGATGTTTAGAAGACATCTGAAGGCAGCCCTGTTTAGGGATCTTTTTTTTAAAAAAAAAAAACCCTGATGTTTTAATGTATTTTTAATCTCCTGTTGGAAGCCTCCCAGAGTGGCTGGGGAAACCCAGCCAGATGGGCGGGGTATAAGTAATAAATAATGATTATGATGATGATTATTATACTTCAAAATCCTGCCAGTGTATTGACCTGTGTACAATGCTTTTCTATATATATGCAATAAAGTCCTTCCATTCTTCTTTAAATTTGTCGTCATCTCTTCTTCTTAGTTTTAATGTGAGTTTAGCCATTTCAGCATATTCCATTAATTTAACTTGCCAATCTTCTTTCGCTGGGACATCTTCTTCTTTCCATAGAATTGCTGGATGTCTTATTCCTCTATCATCATCATCATCATCAATCTTTATTACGGTCCAGAGACCCAACAAATCATTACAAAACAATACACAATTCATACAGCCTACCTTCAGGTTAAACAAGCATTTTGTTTAGAATATAGGGCTCATTTGATCTTGCTATATCAATGTTTTCTTACTATGTATTTTATTTTTAGTTGCAAGTCACCATCTCGATTTGTGGCCATCACTGCCTCCTGTGGGAGGAAGTTCTGTCAGTTAACTATGTACTGCACATAGTTTCGCTTTGGAGCTCACTTCCACAGGAAGCAATAACGTCCACCAGCCTAGATGGTTCTAAAAGAGGATTAGGTAAATTCATGGAGGAGTGGCCTATTGATGGCTACTAGTCATGGTGACTGTGCTCTGTCTCCACAGTTGAAGGCAGTGCTGCTTCTGAAAGCCAGTTGCTGGGAACCGTTGGAGGGGAGAGTGCTCTTGGGCTTGAATTCTGCTTGCTAGTTTCCCACAGGGATTGGATTGGCCACTGAGAACAGGATGCTGGACTAGATTGGCCATTGGCCTGATCCAGGAGGCTCTTCTTTATGTTCTTATATTGGAAGTGGAACAAGCCTGGAGCCAAGCAGGACTTTCTCCTTCCCTCCTTGTTTTGCACGCTCCTCTAATTCCCTTATGCCAGGCAAGAAGATTGGCATTTTAGATGGGAGGGGTGCATAGCTGTCAACTTTCCCCTTTTTTTAAGGGAAATCCTATTCGGAATAAGGGAATTTCCCTTTAAAAATGGGAAACGTTGACAGCTATGGAGGGGTGATTCCCAAATAGCAATAGCAATAGTAATTTATTATTTGTACCCCACCCATCTGGCTGGGTTTCCCCAGCCACTCTGGGCAGCTTCCAACAAAGATTAAAAATACATTAAAATGTCACACATTAAAAACTTCCCTTCAGATGTCTTCTAAATGTCAGGTAGTTGTTTATCTCTTTGACATCTGATGGGAGGACGTTCCACAGGGTGGGCACCACTACCGAGAAGGCCCTCTGCCTGGTTCCCTGTAGCTTTGCTTCTCACAGTGAGGGAACCACCAGAAGGCCCTCAGCGCTGGACCTCAGTGTCCGGGCAGAACGATGGGGCTGGAGGCACACAGCCAGAAGGGAACTCTGGAGTGTTAGTGTGATAGGCTTTCTGTTGATTGTGACACATAGGAGCAAACATTGAAATGAAACATGTACCTATATCAGCAGCCACTTACAGTGCTGATGGGCTGTTGGACCCTTTGGGGGGGGGGGAATGGGGCTTTTCAGGTTAAGCTAACTAAACCTTGAACAGAATTGCACCATGGGTTGCACTCAACATAAGAAACACATATGCAGTCTCAATGCATACAATAAGCATTGACAATCATGTAGACGGCAAGTGTTACTAACCTAACCTATGGAAATAAGAATGGTAAATGTTTACTGCCAAGGTAATCATTCTCCTGAATGCATTGCAGTGATGTGCTCTGCAGCTTCCTGGGCTGGAAATAAATGGCACTACCATTTCACATTGCGTTTGGGAAGACGCTTTAAAATTGCTAAGCATGAGAGTGAGATTTACATGGTAATGATAATTTCCCCAAGTAGTAGGTTTGCATGAAAGTTCAGTCTGTTTTATTTCCAATTAACTGCATCTCTCCAGCCCCACATCCTCACAGTCAGCGGTCAATAAAAGTACCTGTTAATTAAAATAAAAATAAAACCCCTAAACTACACATGAAAGGGAACAAACAAATGTCGCCATAGAAGCAGGTGGGAAAGAATGATGTACCACAGTAGTCCCCTAATTTTGCATGCAGGGAGAGCACAGAACAAACTGACGGCAGTTTCCAATGTCAGTTTGAGGCCCTGAAGAGCTTCCAGCTAGGCTAGGATACCTGAAATCATTTTTTAATAAAATATGTGGAACAGATCAAATGGGGAACAACAGAACAGATGAGATTTCTGTTGCCACAGTATGCTAACTTATTTGATTTCCCTGAAATTCCAGATGCAAGGCAACTCTGTGCTCATTGTAGAATGTTGCCCTGAGGTGTGTATTAGAAATGGCTCTCTCTCCTTCTACTTCTACCGCATTACATATGTGCACTCTATAATTGTGCTCCTCCGGCTTAGAGTTTGTTCAATGTACAATTAACACCCTAAAGGGTTAGCAAACACCACTCGGGGAATGCGAGTTTTCTTGTTTTTTTGTACGTGGCTGCAGTTTGGCTGTGTGATGAAAATCTTGCTTTTACCATCTTATTCCTGGGTGTACTGGTTTGCAGAAATATATGATTTTTATATTCTTATATAAATAATATTTCCTGGAAAAGATGACAGCTGAGGCAAAAAGAGAGAAAAGTTGAGTCTTTAGAATGGTTATTTCCCCAATCCCACTCCAGTGTGTGAGAAAGGCATCACTGATAGAATAGGAAAGAATATTTTTGATATCCAAGAATTGTTGTTGTTTAGTCATTTAGTCATGTCCAACTCTTCGTGACCCCACGCCAGGCACTTCTGTCTTCCACTGCCTCCCACAGTTTGGTCAAACTCATGCTGGTAACTTCGAGAACACTATCCAACCATCTTGTCCTCTGTTGTCCACTTCTCCTTGTGCCCTCCATCTTTCCCAACATCAGGGTCTTTTCCAGGGAGTCTTCTCTTCTCATGAGGTGGCCAAAATATTGGAGCCTCAGCTTCAGGATTTGTCCTTCCAGTGAGCACTCAGGGCTGATTTCCTTAAGAATGGATAGGTTTGATCTTCTTGCAGTCCATGGGACTCTCAAGAGTCTCCTCTAATCCAAGAATTAAGGCCCCCTTAATCTCACATTTCCAGATTGGCATCTAAACCACTTCTATGGTTGTCATATTCATGTGAGTACCGATTGCACAAGTCTTTCCTATCTGATCACTTCCATGAAGGCAGGGTAACCATCATGTGTGAAAGTTCCATCAGATTCACCCCAGTCATATGCTTCCAGTACTGATATGCATACCAAAGCCATGTGGGAACCATCATGCGAAGTTGAGGAAGTTGAGAAGAGCATGCCATGCCAGATCTCAAAGTGCTTCCACAAGGCAAGCCTATGGGACCAGTGGTTCCTCTAGTCTTAAGATGTGGCACTGTCATCCTTGGCTTTCGAGGACACCATTGCAGAAGCCACAGTGACACCAGAGCGCCCCCCACCCCATGACAGCAGAAGGCTACTAGAGCAAACTGGGGTGCTAACAAGACTGATTTATCTACTGCTATGTATGTATCAACAGGGTTGTGGGTGGCACTGTGGTGTAAACCACTGAGCCCAGGGCTTGCTGATCGGAAGGTTGGCGGTTCGAATCCCCACGACGGAGTGAGCTCCCATTGTTCGGTCCCAGCTCCTGCCAACCTAGCAGTTTGAAAGCATGTCAAAGAGACATTTGAGGACCGGGACATTTGAGGAATTGGACAGTCACAGGGAAACCAAAATGCTTGTTTACAAAGCTATTGTACAACAAACCTTACTGTATGCCTGTGAAACATGGACCACTTATAAACACCATCTCCAAATCCTTGAAAGATTCCATCAACGGTCTCTCTGGAATTTTTTACACATCACTTGGGAAGACATGCGAACTAATACCAGTGTACTGGAAGCTGGAAGAAGCAAAGATCACCAGTGTCAAAGCAATGATTCTTCAACATCTACTTCGTTGGACTGGTCATGTTGTTCAGATGCTTGATCATCACCTTCCAAAGCAACTACTCAATTCCAAACTTAAAAATGGAAAGTGTAATGCTGGTGGTCAACAAAAGAGGTTTAAAGACTCTCTCAAGGCAAAAAATTGTAGTATAAACATCGACAACTGGGAAACACTGGCCTGCGAGTACTCCAATTGGAGAACAGCCTTTACGAAAGGCATCATGGGTTTTGTAGATACTTGAACTCAGGACAAAAGGGAGAAATGTGCTAAGAGCAAGGCACACTTGGCAAACCCTCACTGTGATCAACTCCCTCCCAGAAACCAATGTCTCCACTGTGGAAGGATGTGTGGGTCCAGAATTGGCCTCCACAATCACTTACGGACTCACTGTTAAAACCGTGTTCATAGAAGACAATCTTACTCGGCTACAAGTGAACGCCAAAGAAAGAAGACATCTGCAGAGCAAATGAACACCAGTATTATTTGTTTTTGTTATTCAGTAGAAGACTTTCCATGTTACCATAGCTTTTATTTTGGGGGATCAAACAAGATATGGAACAGAGATGATCAGATAGATTATTGTATGATTAAACAGATAAAAGGTTTATCTAAAACTTGTTGTTTTGGGGAAAATTGTGCCAATGTGAGACTTTGTGCAAAATCCTATTATCCCGAACAGTGACTCACTAAGCTTTAAAAAGAAGGTGACCTCCCTTATGCTCACATATTTAAATTTATTGCTTTCAATGAGATTGGATTACGGGTGAATTAGGACTATTGTCTTTTGACAGACCAGTAAAGTCAATTAGAATCTGGAAGTTTCCAAAAGGATGTTCACAGCTAATCTGGCCATGGCATGGAAATAAATTAATTTTGCTGTGTCAGTGATGGTCCAAATGACTTAATAGACCTATTTCTCTCCCCCCACCCCATCTCTTCAGTTTCTTTGACAGTAATTAACTCATGTTTCTGTTCTGTGCTTCTTGCTCTTATTTTCAAAAGGGAAGATAAGGAATTGTTGTAATGAAACAAAAGGATGCCGTGTTTAATCCTGTCTTTTGGTAAGAAACATTTGGTACTTAAGGAAAATGTCACAAATTTGAGACTATCATGACAATATGAAACCATAGAGAATATGTTTGCTTAATCCTAACTTTCTGCTTCTAATTTATTTCACTTTCCCCAAAAGATGAACAGGAACACCCAATTCCATTCTGTGTTGATTTGTTTTTGTTAAGATTGCTGGAGTTGCATGTCGAGGTCCCCCACGGCACCCCTAAATAATTCACAATTCACACATATTTTTTGTTTAAGGTTTTTGGCATAATTTTGACCACAACTTTATTAAAATACATAAATGTGAGTGGTTGCTTAGGCATTGGCTCCGACTATCTGTCCCCCGCCCAGGGACAGAACTGACTTCCGGATTCCAGCAAAAGCCAGTAAGGGAAAACAATATTGGGGAGAGCATGGGGCCGGGCACCAGACCCTCATCCCCCCCCCCCCCCGCGCATGCTCCCAGGGGCTTGTGCGCCCCAAGCCCCATTCAGGGGTATGGACGAAAGAATGGCAAGCCCCTGGATTCCTTTAACAGAATTCCCTTGCAGCAGCAGCATTGGAGGGGCAGGCACCGCCAATCCATTCCCCTCCACAATCAATTTTAACAAGTGCCTAACAGCAACCTTACAAGTTGTGATGATTTGCTACGCAGTAGGCAAAAACCAAATGGCACCAGCCAATCAGCCAATTGGACAAAATTCCTACCAGGCCCCTGCCCCAAAAGCAGGAGACCCCATGACAGGCATAGCAAGGTCAACCAGGAGCCCTAAATTAGGGAGGGTGGGCGGGTGTTCCGATGCACGCAGCAAAAGAACCCAGTCAGAGCTGTGTGACTTAATTTTATAACCTTTGGTCCAACCCCCTAAATGGCAACACCAAAATTTGCCCAGCAACCCAACTGCCCAATCACTGCAGATGGTCATCCAAACTAACCCGCCCAGCAACAGAGGGGTGGCCTGCCAGACCCCACTGCAACACATGCTCTCTGTGAAGGAGAACAAGCTTTCTGATCGCAAACAATTTTTTTTTATTATTTTCACAAAGGTAGAATGTTGCTAGCCACAAGACAAAAAAATTAGGACTTATTTCCTTCCGCTCTGTCATGAAGATCTGCTGTCCAGTTTCAGATAGTTCTAACAACATTTGCTCTCAGGTTGATAGAGGCAGTGAACTATTCTCAAATATTCAATTCCCTCCCCCCTATTTTTACCCCCCCCCCAACTGTCAATCAATTTGTTTTGCACACTGAGATGGCTCATTCCTCATTGGACTAATTTCTGGGATCCTCCCATTTTGCATTTTAGAAATTATTGGGTTCACTCCATCCTTTGTAGCTAATTTAATGGCACAGCCATATGGATGGCAAATTCCATCTAATATGATTTCATCTGGCACTTTTTTTGTCTGTATGACTCTTTGATCCATTGTTTATGTCTTGTTTTAGAATAGTGCTGTATTGCTTCTTTTGTTTTTCATATAATATACTGTATATTTCGTCTCCTTGTTTTATATCTGACTGTGCTCAAGTCTTTCTTCTTTCTTTCTTTCTTTCTTTCTTTCTTTCTTTCTTTCTTTCTTTCTTTCTTTCCCCCCTCTCCCTGCCTCCTTTCCTTTGAATTGTTGGAATACTTTGACAGTCTTTTTCACTATACATTGACCAATAATTTTAAAAATAAGAAAGTAATTCGGATTGTATAGAAACATGGAATCGTACCACTGACGTCTTAAAGCAATTGATGCCCTGTGAATAACTATGGTAAAATTTGCCAATGGCAGGGAGAAACACATTTCAGGAACTTACACTGGCTGCTGCTAGCAGGGATATCACCAACAAGTATAGCAGATCCCTTTGCATTGGTGGAGTCACCCACTCAGAAACAATGTTGGCTGAACAGAATATGGGAAATAGCCCTTTCAGAGTGTCAGACTCACTGTAAGAGAGTGGTTTGCAGACAATCTAAAGCAGATAAAATTGATGCAACTTGGCTTCTCTTCATCATTTATGTAAACAATTCCACCTCCTCTATGAAACCTCTAGTGCAGTGTTTCCCAACCTTTTTTGGGCAAAGGCACACTTGTTTCATGAAAAAAATCTCGAGGCACACCACCATGTCAGATGAGGAAAGGTCACTTTTTACTTATGTAAAAAAAAATAAAAAAATAGTAACAGCATAGAAGGTAGAGAAGGTAGGACTCGAAGCAGTGGATTCACGTTACAATAAAGATTTTGACTAAACATGGGAAAGAACTTTCTGCTGGTAAGGGCTGTTCAACAGGGGAATGGTCTCCCTCGGGAGGTTTTTCCCTTCTTGGAGGTTTTTAAGCAGAGGTGGGATGTCTGTCTGCCATGGATGCTATGGCTGAGATTCCTGCACTGCAGGGGTTGTACAGTACTGGATAGCCCTGGGGATCCCTTCCAACTCTACGATTCTATTAGGATCCCTTTTATAAAAGAGAGAACTTTAATGGCACGGCCATTATTTATTTCGGCTTCTCCCAACGGGGCCACGAAGGATCAGAAAAGCTGAAGAAGAGACCCTTCCTCAGAGGAGGCGGGAGACCACCGAACCCGCCGAGGAGGGGAATCCGGCCGCCTTTCCCTCCAGAGCTTCGCCTTTTGCCCCGGCCAAGTTGCGCCGAGGGCGCCTTGCAGGCTCTGCGTGGCTTCAGGCGGAGCCTAGGAGCCACTTCCCAGCCTGGAGGGCAGGCTGTGCGCGGACCCCGCCACTCTCGGGGCGCGACCCAGACCCGGCTGCCTTCCACGGCCAGCAGAGGTAGGCCGCCGGCTTCTAACCCGGCGGAACTGGGGCGTCCCGGGCGCAGCGCCACGCTCCCCGCTCCTCCCGCCCCGCCCCCTTCTCCCGGGTGCCCCCTCCCTCCTTTGTTCTCCGGAGCCCCGCCTCCCCCTCTGCCCCAGCTCGCCTATTGGCTCACGCAGCCGCCACTCAGGTGGGGGCCCGCTTTGGCCCCGCTCCCCGGCCGCCGAGAGAGAGTGGGAGCGTGCGGGGCGGGGCTGGGCGGCCGGGCGTCTCCTTCCCTGCGCTGCTTCGGCCGCGTCTGCAGCCGCCGTGGGACCAGGCGGGAGGCCAGTCATGCCCAGACACTGCCAGCCGCTCGGAAGGAGCCGTCGCTCCGCCGGGCAGCGCCTGCCTGCGCGCCCCTCGCTCCCTGCGCCGAGGATGGCGGGGGCGCCGGGCGCAAGGCAGCGCCGGGGCTGCTGGGCAAGCGGCAGATGCTGATGCAGTTTGGGGAATTCCTGTCACAGGGAGCAAGGCAGAAGCGGATGACGGGGCACGTTCCCCAGGGGAGCGGGGCCGGAGGATTAGCCCGACTCGCCCGCCTCCCTCCCACGGCACACTAGGCAACGTTCGGCGGCACACTAGTGTGCCGCGGAACACCGGTTGGGAAACACTGCTCTAGTGATCTCTATGAAACCTCTTTGGAAATATATGATAAATCAATAAGATACATTGCTGGGGAGTTTTTCCCTCCCCCCTTCCTTATTATCATATATTTGGGGGTATCAGTTGGAAGGAAGTCTCTGAGTGCGATTTCTAGAACTCGTGCTTTTCTGGATTATGTAATAAACTGAAAAATATTTCTATTTTTGCCTTATTTTACTCCACTGTTGTTGGAATTTGATTTTGATATGAATTTGTTAAAATCAGTAAAAATATATAACATCCCTCCAGCGCAACAAACCAGGAGTTTGGATTGCTCGTGAGTCAGGACTGTGCAATGGCTACAATCTAAGCTGAAAATAGCTAAAAGTCATATATGAGTGTTTGACACTTCCTTAGTTTTTCTCAGGTGTGCAGCAAAAGCAGGAGATTTATTAAACCCTTGGTAGCAGGCCATCTTAATCTCTACAGATGATAAGGCATGCAGACCTGGCCTAGCGATCCATAAAGATAAATACAAAAAAAGAAAGGGTTAAAGCTTCAGGTCTTATGATTGGATGAACTGAGGGTTACTTTTGTTGCCCCTGATTCATAAATAGTCCATTGGTAATTAAAATAAATATTTTCAGGAGGATACAAAGGCTTTGCATCACTGCTCTACAAGCTGCTGGAATTGGCCAATTATTGCTACTGGTGATTTAATTCACTTATGTATAATGCTTCAGTGATAAAAAAAAAAAAAACGCAGACATACCAAAGGTATATTACAGGATGGCTTGAATTGTGTCAAATCCCACAACCTTATGCAGAGTTTATTTAAACTGGGGATTCATTTAAATTATTGGTATTGATTGAAGCAGCAGACCTGCAAAACGACTGGGAAGGCAGATGCAAAATTAATCTCAGGGATTATTTTTTTTTAAGTGAATGAAAAACCTTATGAGAAAAGCTGGCGGAAAGCTGCATGAATAATAAAAAGTGATTGCTGGAGATTGGTGATTATTATTGGAAGTGGACACTTGCATTGCAAAAGTGGACAATCAATCAAGTTAGTGCATTAGCCAAAGGCTAGATAATTTAAGAAACAACCATATAATAGAGTATAGAACATTAGCTAGATGCAACATGCAATAATAGATATTCATTCATAGCGGCTAATTCTCCTTAGCATAACGTGGCTTTTTGCAGGAGCCAGTGCCACAGAAACTATGGGCCATGGCTCAGTGATAGAGCATATGGTTTGCATGGCAGGGGTTCTAGGGTCAAACCCCAGCATCTTCAGGTGAGGCTAAGAGCGCCCCCTGTCTTTAACCCTGGAGAACCACTCCCACTCCCAATCAGTGTAGACAGTGTAAAGTATAATTATTTAATTGCCCAGTGGAATGAAGAATGCCTGTAGGTATATTGCTTAGGGTTTAACATTGGAAAATCCAACTGAAGCATACTGAAGCTCTCTAGCACGTTGATAATTAACTGTTGATGTTTTCTGCTAGGCCTCATGTAGTGTTTATCTTTACATCATGTGAGAGTGCTTCACTTGCAAATTCCATCTTGAATGGAGTTGCCTGCTAGTCTTTCCATGGAAACCACAGAACAAAGGATGTGATCAAATGCCTCTCCAGGAACTGCATAGCCTTAGGCTGGATGCAGGCTAATACAGGCAATGGGAGAGACAGAGCTTAGATTTTTGCTCTGATTGCAATTCATAGCATCATAGAATCTTAGAGTTGGAAGGGACCGCAAGGATCACCTAGTTCAACCCCCTGCAATGCAGGAATCTCAGCTAAAGCATCCATGATAGATGGTCATCCAACCTCTGCTTAAAAACTTCCATGGAAGGAGAGTCCGCCACCTCTTGTGGGAGTCTGTTCCACTGCCAAACTGCTCTTACTGTCAGAAAGCCCCCCCCCCCCGAATGTTTAGTCAGAATCTCTTTTATTGTAACTTGAAGGCATTGGTTTGAGTCCTACCCTCCACAGCAGGAGAAAACAAGCATGTTCCCTCTTCCATGTGACAGCCCTTAAGATATTTGAAGATGGCTATCATATCTCCTCTCAGTCTCCTCTTTTCCAGGCTAAACATACCAAGCTCCTTCAAGCGCTCCTCATAAGGCTTAGTTTCCATTTCCTTAATAATCTTGGTTAATTATGTTAGATATGTATGAAGAAGAATCTATGTTTGAATATGCGTATGTTTTATACAACTTTCTGGATACATCACTGATTGTTTTGTACCTGTTTCAAAGAAGTTCTGATTCATATAGCTTTGATTCATATTTATGGGACTGAACAATTTTTATTTCAAAAGGAGTCAGCTTTTATGCACCCAATTGCTTCAGGCAGCACAATATTAATATCTGCAATAGACAACACAGAAATGGATGGACCAATGATCTTAATATATATATATATATATATATATATATATATATATATATATATATATACACTCCACCTACTCTGGGCGGCTCCCAACAGGATATTAAAAACAGGATAAAACATCAAACACTAAAAACTTCCCTAAACAGGCCTGTCTTCAGATGTCTTCTAAAAGTCAGATAGTTGTTTATTTCCTTGACATCTGATGGGAGGGCATTCCACAGGGTGGGCACCCCTACCAAGAAGGCCCTCTGCCTGGTTCAGTACAACACAGCTTCCCTTCTTCACTATACCCAGCTTACACAGATCATCAACAAACATATAATAGATGGGAAACAAATCTATTTTTCCTTTTTAAAAAACAGCCAAAATAAATTTTGATTTTGAGTGGAAGGCTTGTTTAACCCTATCTCTTCCATCTATTGCTCTATCTATTGTTACTTAGGGGAGAAGTTAATTTTCCACCCATGTGGCAAAAAGTGGGGTGTCCATATCTTTTCCCCACACTGGTGGAAAAAGCAGCTTGGGGTTGCTATTTACAACAAAAAGTTAACTAGAAGGGAAATGGTTAATTAGCTGCTAAGCTCAAATGCACAAGTGCCCATAGCTAATCTTCTTTAATTAAAATCTATATGAAAGTCTTATAACAATAGCAAAACAATTAAAGATATGCAATTATATCCGGATGATATCTTGATTATACTACTATAAATTTTTCACCATTGTCAGAGACTGCCTCCCGGTCTCAGCTCACCGAAGACCGACGCTAGCCATTAGAACTGTACAGAAGTCTTTATTGGCATTTAGTTTCCATTTTCAAACACTAGCGTGCGTCTCTACGTCTAAACCCTAGACCAGCGAAGCCTCGTCTGAGTCTCCGCCCCCTGTACACCAGCTTAAGACTCTAGCCTTACTCCACCTTCTACGTTTCTCCTTCCTCCTCTGGGTCCTACTACCCCCCTGGGTGCCTTCTTTCCGGGATGCCTCGGAAGCGGACCCTTCGGACTCCTCCCCTTCTCTCCGGCGGGCTTTGGGACCCGGCTCTCTCTCCGGACTCCCCATCGCGCCCCCCTCCTGTACGTTTGAACTTGGCGCGCGCGCGCTGCCCCTGACCTTCCTTTTGACCGTTACCTCGCTCTCTGATGCAGGCGTGGCTAACCCTGACTCATGTCCTTCCGCTGACGGAAGGCTGCCTGCTGCCGATGTTTGGGACTCCTCCCCCTTACTGCTCTCCGGTGGGAAAGTTGGTCCCGATTTCCAGCTGCTGCTCTCTGAGTCCCCTCTGGCCCCTCCTTCCTGGGGTGTTCCCTCTGGCAACCCCCTGGCTCTGACCACTGGGGCCCCTTTCTGTGAATCCTCTGATTCACTGGAGAGACTTAGAGACCTCGGATGGCTACCCTCGCTGACTTCTCCCTCAGATTCCTCTCCCTCGGTCTCTACTTCCTCCCTCTCCTGTCCCTCTGCTCCTGAACCCCTGACATCCATCCCCCCCTCGAAGCCCCCCCTTCCCCCCTCCCCTCCTTCCGGTGCGGGTACTGGGTGCTCCGTCGTCGCGGGGGTGCTTGCCGGATACAGTTCATCCCCCATGTACTCGTCAACGTCGCTCTCCTCTGCTTCCATCTCTCTGTCTTCATGCTCGAACCCCACGTTGTCCCCCAACACGTCCATGTCCGTCTCGCCCCTCTCCCCCTCTTCGGGTGGTCCCATCCAAGGACCCCTCAGCCACTTCCTGCGCCACTGCTCCTCTGGTTGATCGTCCCACCAATACGAGTGGTCTGAGGCAGACCCCGGTGGCGAACCCACCTGAGAGCTGGGGACTGGCGCCTGTTCCTCGTCCGAGTCGAACCCCAGGAATGTGCTGGCTGAAAGAGTGGGTGTGAAAAGCCAGTCATCGAAATACTCTGCTGGCATGGGCCTGTGCGGGAAGAGGGCATGAAACTCCTCTTTGAGCAGCGGTTCCTCCAAGGCATAGTCCGGTACTCAGCTGTTGGCACTGGCCGGGGTACCCTCTCTGGCTAGGAAATATTCTACTCCCTCTTCCCCCCATCTGGAGTCCAAAATCTCTGTGACCTCATTGATGTGTCCCTTCCTAGGCGGCCCCCTCACTCTGGGCCCTTCACTGCTCTGGTCTGGTGCTGTGTCTGGCTCCTGAAACCTATGAGGTGCTTTGTAGGGCGTGAGCACCGATCTATGGAACACCGGATGCATTCTGGAACCCTCCGGAAGAGCCAACCGGAAGGCCACTGGATTGACCTGCGCCTGGACTTGGTAAGGTCCTAGCTGCTTATGTCCTAGCTTCTTCTTAGCTAATGATCTGGTCGGCACTGCTTGCGCTGCTAGCCAGACCCAGTCACCCACCTGTATGTCTTCCCCAACTCTTCTGTGTCTGTCGGCCTGCACCTTGTATGCGTGCTTTGCTAGTTCTAGCTGCCTCCTGAGCTGTTCGTGGACTTCCTGCAACTCTGACGCTAAGGCTTCCGCTGCCTGTGGCTCCCCCTCCCCCACTCTCTCTAACCCCGGGAAGGTTCTGGGATGCCTCCCGTTGTTGGCGAAGAACGGCGTCACCCCCGTCGACACGTGCTTCGTGTTGTTGTAAGCGAACTCGGCGAGCGGCAGGTAGTCCACCCATGTCGTGGGCTGCTGGTTGGCGTAGCATCTTAGGTACTGCTGCATGACGGCGTTGACCCTCTCCGCTTGTCCGTTGGTCTGCGGGTGTCTCGCCGACGCCAAATTGACTTTGACGTTCAGAATGCCCATCAGCTTCTGCCAGAAGTTCGAGATGAACTGTCGCCCCCGGTCGGAAAGAATAGACCGTGGCAGACCGTGGACCTTGAACACGTGGTCTATGAACAGTTTGGCGGTCTGCTCTGCCGTGGCTACCTTCGCACACGGAATGAAGTGTGCCATCTTAGTAAACATGTCCACCACCACTAGCACTGCTGTCTTTCCCCTCGAGCTGGGCAGATCCGTGACGAAGTCCAGGGCCACCCTCTCCCACGGTTCAGACGGTGTCTGCAGCGGTTCCAGCAAACCCGCCGGCGGTCTGTGAACTGACTTGGCCCTTTGGCAGGTGTCACATCTCGAGACGTAATCCGCTACTTCCCCCCGCATCTTGGGCCACCAAAAGTCTCTGGCTACGAGTTCGACAGTCTTTTCTTTGCCAAAGTGCCCTGCGGTGGGAGCGTCGTGTAGCTGCTGCAGGACCCTTGCGCGGAGGTCGTCTCCCGGCACGTAGAGTGCTCCCTTGTGGAGGAGCAACCCATCGCGGATCTGGAACTCGTCGGCCCTCGCTGTGCCCCTGTGCACCTCCTCCATCTTGGCCCGTGCGAAGGGGTCTTCCCGCAGCGCGCGACGTACGGCGTCCAGGTCCACGGTTGCTGACACGCATGCCCACGCTTCCGGTGCGAAAATGTGCTTGGCCGCCGACGGTGCCGCCTCCTCCAGGTATTGCGGCTTTCTGGACAATGCATCCGCCATCACGTTGTTGTCGCCTGGGATGTACTCTATCTTGAAGTCGAAGTCCGCGAAGAACTCTGCCCATCTAATGTGTCTCTGGTTGAGGAACCTAGCCGTGCGCCAGTACTCCAGATTCTTGTGGTCCGTGTGGACCTGCACTGTATGTCTGGCTCCGATGAGGAAGTGCCTCCATGCCTTGAATGCTGCATGTATGGCTAGCAACTCCCTGTCCCAGATAGTGTAATTCTGCTCCGACTTGCTGAGCTTCCTCGAGTAGAAGGCGCACGGCCTCCAGTCCCCCTGCTGGTCTTGTTGCAACAGGACAGCTCCCACGGCTCTGTCTGAGGCGTCCGTCTCCACCCTCATGGGTCTGCTGGGATTCACATGCAGCAGCTGCTCTTCGGACGCGAAGAGATGCTTGAGTTTCTGAAAGGACTGCTCCGCTTGCTCCGTCCAGATGAATTTCTTCTTCTTGGAGCTGAGCGTGTCGGTGATGGCTGCTGTCTGCATGGCAAATCCCTTGATGAACTTGCGGTAAAAGTTGGCAAAGCCGACAAACCGCTGGACTTCCTTCCGATTGCGTGGGCTCTTCCAGTCCAAAACTGCGCGAACCTTGGCGCTGTCCATGGCGAGCCCCTTGTCCGACAACTTGTAGCCCAGGAAATCCACCTCCGTCACGTCGAACTGGCACTTCTCCAGTTTGGCGTACAGCCTGTGCTCCTTCAGTCTCTGCAGAACTTCCCTGACATCCCTCTCGTGCTCCTCTCGCGATTCTGAAAAAATCAGGATGTCGTCCAGGAAGCATACGCACTTCTTGTAAAGGAGCCCCGCCAGCACGTGATGCATAAAGGCTTGGAAAGTGTGAGAGCCATTTTGTAATCCGAAGGGCATAACTCTGTATTCGTAGGTGCCCAGTGGCGTGAACATGGCCGTCTTCCACTCGTCTCCTTCGCGCATGCGAATCAGGTTGTACGCGCCACGTAGATCCAGCTTGGTAAAAACGCGTCCTTTCCGCACCGTCGCTAGCAAGTCGTCTATCTTGGGCATGGGGAAGGCTGAGGGCTTGGTTTTCGAATTCAAGATTCTGAAGTCCACCACCAATCTTTTTTGGGGCGTATCCCGCTTCTTCACAAAGAATACGGGACTGCCTCCCACCGCTTTCGACTCCCGGATGAACCCACGCTTCAAATTGTGATCTATGAACTCCCTGAGTTCTTGCAGTTCATCCTCAGACATGGAGTACAGTTTTCCAGTGGGCAGCGTCGCCCCCGGCAGGAGGTCAATCTTGCAATCATAGGGTCTGTGAGGGGGTAGCTTGTCCGCCTCCTTCTCGCAGAATACCTCCAAAAACTCCGCATACTTGTGGGGTACTGCTTGCAGCGTGCCCAACTGCAACTGCGGGTCCTCCTCTTCCCCTTCCGGGCTGGGTATAATGCAGTGTTCTGCACAGTAGGAGGAGCCAAAAGTCAGGTGGCGCTGGTACCACGCCAATGCTGGGCTGTGCCTGTGCAGCCAACTCATGCCTAATACTATAGGCGTGTCGGACAGCTGGGTGACATTGAAACTGATGACTTCCCGGTGATTCCCAATTTGCATCACCATAGGCGGCGTCTGTTGCACCACCTGCCCCCCTAGCAGTTCCCTGCCATCCACCGTGACAACCTTCAGGGGCAGTGTGGCTGGCAGTAATGCTACGTTGTGTTGTTGAATGAACTCCAATCCTATAAAGTCTGCGTTACTGCCAGAGTCAATTGTAATAGGCACTTCTAAGGTGAGTCCATTGGGCAGCTGAAGCGATGCGGTTAGCTGCACCACTGGCTTGGGCGGGAGGGGGTCTGTGGGCTGCAAAATCTCTGGGGACTTCCTCACTGACTCGTCTGGCTGGGCCCCAGTGCCTCCTCTTCCAGCCAGACCTGGTCGTTTCCCTGCTGTGGTACTCTCTGCTGAGTTGTTTCCAATACTGTCACTGAAGCTGCAGTGTGCTTGAAACTCCTCTGGGGACACTCTTTCGCCATGTGCTCTGCACTCTCACATATATAACACTTCCTGTTCCTTCTAGGCAGCTTCGATTTTACTGCTCCCGGTGTTAAGGCTCTGGTAGCTGAGTGAGCCCTAGCACCGCCAATCTCCATCTGCTCCTCGCCCCCTCCCTGTGGAGGCGTGGACTGCGCACGCGCTGCCTCTCTGGGCAAGAGGGAGGGCACTCTCGCTGTTGAACGTCCCCAACGCCCTTCTTCTTTGCTCCACGGACGTTCTTCCTGCCTCACCCCAATAGACAACGCTCTTTCAACCACTTGCTGAGTGGTGGTGGGTCTCTCTCCCCTTGCCATCTCATCCTTGATCTGTGCATTCAGACCCTCCCAAAAAAGGTCTCTAACCGGCGGAGAATCCTTATCCCAATTCAGCGCGTTGACCAATGCAAAAAACCGGGAATGATACTGCCTTACGCTGGCTTTCCCTTGTCTTAGCCCAAATATGTCCCTCCGGGCAATGTCCAGGTCTATTTTGGATAAGAAACAGGAGTCCATCGCCTTAATGAACGCATCTGCGCTTTGGAGCGCTGCATCCTTATCTCTCCACAGGTTGCGCAGCCATGATTTCGCGTCCCCATGCAAATGAGATAAAATAAACCCCACTTTTTCCCTCTCATCTCTAAAGTCTCTTTCCAGCAGCTGCAGCGCAAACAGCACATCTGCTCGGAAATTGGGGTACTGCTGCAAATTCCCATCAAAATGAGATACAATGCTGCCTCCTCTCTTCCCCAAACCGATCCCCTCGGACCTGGGTGCTGGGATCCCCTGCTTTACAAGCCCTTCCAACCTGGCTTGAAGATCTCTGCATGCAGCTGCCGCTTCTTCCTCTCTCTTCCTGGATGCGATTATTTCAGCGTTGAGTAACGTCACCGCTTCTTGCAGGGAAGCTATTTTCTGTTCTGTAGTCATCTTGCCTGACTCTTGTGAGCTCGCAAGGCACCAGTCTTCCACCCTCCCTGCCTCGCTTCCTTAGCGATGCTTGAGGCGAAGAAAACCGATGATAACCAGAGACGAGGCTTACTGTCAGAGACTGCCTCCCGGTCTCAGCTCACCGAAGACCGACGCTAGCCATTAGAACTGTACAGAAGTCTTTATTGGCATTTAGTTTCCATTTTCAAACACTAGCGTGCGTCTCTACGTCTAAACCCTAGACCAGCGAAGCCTCGTCTGAGTCTCCGCCCCCTGTACACCAGCTTAAGACTCTAGCCTTACTCCACCTTCTACGTTTCTCCTTCCTCCTCTGGGTCCTACTACCCCCCTGGGTGCCTTCTTTCCGGGATGCCTCGGAAGCGGACCCTTCGGACTCCTCCCCTTCTCTCCGGCGGGCTTTGGGACCCGGCTCTCTCTCCGGACTCCCCATCGCGCCCCCCTCCTGTACGTTTGAACTTGGCGCGCGCGCGCTGCCCCTGACCTTCCTTTTGACCGTTACCTCGCTCTCTGATGCAGGCGTGGCTAACCCTGACTCATGTCCTTCCGCTGACGGAAGGCTGCCTGCTGCCGATGTTTGGGACTCCTCCCCCTTACTGCTCTCCGGTGGGAAAGTTGGTCCCGATTTCCAGCTGCTGCTCTCTGAGTCCCCTCTGGCCCCTCCTTCCTGGGGTGTTCCCTCTGGCAACCCCCTGGCTCTGACCACTGGGGCCCCTTTCTGTGAATCCTCTGATTCACTGGAGAGACTTAGAGACCTCGGATGGCTACCCTCGCTGACTTCTCCCTCAGATTCCTCTCCCTCGGTCTCTACTTCCTCCCTCTCCTGTCCCTCTGCTCCTGAACCCCTGACAACCATGTACACAAATGCAACAAAAGTATTTGTAGCGAACTTGGTTCCGAAGCATGACTTGATGAGATGAGGAATTGCTGGGAGTGTTAAGGTAAGGTAAAGGTAAAGGGACCCCTGACCGTTAAGTCCAGTCGCGGACGACTCTGGGGTTGTGGCACTCATCTCGCTTTACTGGCCAAGGGAGCTGGCATTCGTCCGCAGACAGCTTCCGGGTCATGTGGCCAGCATGACTAAGCTGCTTCTGGTGAACCAGTGTAGCGCACGGAAACGCCGTTTACCTTCCCGCCGGAGCAGTACCTATTTATCTACTTGCACTTTGACATGCTTTCGAACTGCTAGGTTGGCAGGAGCAGGGACCAAACAACAGGAGCTCACCCCGTCGCGGGGATTCGAACCACTGACCTTCTGATAGGCAAGCCCTAGGCTCTATTGCAGGGTGATGTTGCAGGGGTTTGTCAGTTACAGCAGCTAATGGGACATTGGCCAGGGTGGGGGGTGGATGGGATTCTTGGGACATGAGATCTCCTGTTTTGAAGGTTTCTGTTTCAGAAGAAAAATAAGCTCAAACCAAAAGGAATGCTACACTCAGCAGCCAAACTTAGCTTGGATATTTGCATATTTTCCACTCTCTCAGCAATAAAACCTGCTATTTTCTTACTCCTGGTCTACCTGTCTCCCATGGACTTTGCGACTCAATGTTCTGAATATCCAACCCTAGAGCAAAGTATTCATAGTGAGACCTAGACGGCAGAATCTACTACTCTGTAACCATTAAGCATGAAAAAGAAATCTGAAGATTGTGACTCAGCTGAAACAGGGACATTAAATAGAGCAATTCAGTGTGGGTTGGTGACATTGTGCTATCTTGGTGAATTGCTTTGGGGCTATTCATTCGTAAAACCACTCAGAATCTGTGGAATTCTACTTCCAACAAAACAAAATGATTTTCCTCAGAAAGAAATATGACATTAACAGCTAAAGGAAAACAAGCCAGACACAACAATTAGCAATTATATGTGGATCAGAACAGAGGTTTAATCTACTACTAGCAATCTTTATTTTTCTACTGTATTGTTGAATCAAACTTCCAGCATCGTCTTTATTTGTTTCTTCCAAGATTTTTATCCCACCTTTCTGTGTAAAGTTCAAGGTGACTTAGAACTATAGAAATGATCACAGCTTTTTAAAGAAACAAAATACAACAACACCAAAATAAACACTGAAACAGTCAATATACGCTGCTATCTATCTTATTTTATCTATTTGAAAAATATTTGTGACATTTCCCAACCTGAAATTCTTATTGCAACTTTATAAACTTAAGAAACAGGGAGTGAACTATTTCATGTTTGGGGAGCTAGTCAGATGTTCAGTCACCAGTGTATTCTATCACACTCTTGTGTATTTTTTTAAACTATATTAAAAAATAATAATCACATTTTTTTAAAAAAATATTTTTTATTGAAAACAAAAAAGATATCAAATAAGAAAAGAAATAAAAAACAAATTTCATACATATACACATGAACATAATTATTTATACATCTATAAAGCAATATTCAAAAAGAAGAGGAAAAAAGAAAAAAGAGAATAAATGAAGAAAGAAAAGTTAAAAATAGAAATTTAGAAAATAGAAAAGTATTCACCATAAACAACAATTTCAGATCTATGCTTGCATACAATTTTATATTTCCATCTTGCAAAATATCAGTCTTAATTAAAATGTTTTAAAAGACTTCCACCGTTTACACCACACGTCTTTTATACTTCAGTCACCATAACCTCTGTTCTTCATATCCTTCCTATAAGTGTTCCTTAATTTCTCACTTTACATTCTTTGTATTCTTCCCAAGATTAGTCTAAACACAACCAAATTTTGGTAGTTGAGCCCTGGTTTTGTAAGTATTCATTTAGACAATCCCACTGTTTCTTGACCATGTTTTTGGGTTTTTTCCTTATTAAATCTGTCAGTTTAGCTAACTCCAGATACTCGCAAAGTTTCCCCAACCATTTGGAATATTATTTCCTTTCCAGTGGCTGGCTATCAGAATTCTCGTTGCTGTTGTTGCGTATAAAAATATATTGGTTTTGTCTTTTGGAATATCTTTGTCCAAAATTCCTAATAGGTAGGCTTCTGCCCTCTTATTATGTGAAGCCTTTATCAATTTTTTAATCTCCTCCCAGAAAGTTTTAATCTCTGGACATGTCCACCACATATGGTATAGGGTGCCCTTCATCCTGTTGCATCTCCAGCATTTGTTGTTATTTGTTTTATTCATTTTTGATAGTCTTTCTGGAGCCAGATACCATCTGTGGTAGATTTTCATGTAATTCTCCCTTAGTAAATAGCAAGCAGTAAAGTTTATATTTTTCTCCCAAAAGTTTTTCTAATTTTCCAAATCAATTTCATAACCCATGTCGTGTTCCCATTTTAGCCTATTCTCCCCTTTAATCTGTTGTTCTAAAGGTGTTTTTTTAATACACCTAATAATCTGTACATTTCTGAGAGTGCTTTTGGTCACTTTGTAATACTTCTTTCTCAAATTTTGAAATTTGCTTTTCGAATCCCCTCGTTTTTATACCTTTCTTGTACGTTGCTTTTAATTGGTAAAACTCTAGCCAATTTAGTCCTAATGTTTGAAGTTCTTCATAATTTTTTAATTTAATGTTTCCATTTATTTCTTCTGCTAATTCTCTATATGTTGCCCAGATAGTTTTTACATTACTTTTTAATGTTGAGGTTGCCTCTAGTGGGGCAATCCACCATGGGGTTTTCCCTACATTCTCTCTTTTGTTCTTTCCCATACCTCAAATAGAGCCTTTCTTATTAAATGGTTCGTAAATCTTTTATGTTGTTTTATTTTCCCATAAAATAAATATCCATGCCAACCATATATTTTGTCCCAGCCTTCTAACATCAGAACAGTGGCGTAGCGTGGGTTGTCAGCACCCGGGGCAAGGCAAGTAATTTGCGCCCCCTAACCCGTGGATTTGCGCCCCCTAACCTGTGGATTTGCCCTAACCCCAGATGTTGCGCCCGGTGCGGCCGGCCCCCCCTGCACCCCCCACGCTACGCCACTGCATCAGAACCTCAGTATCTTTTATTAATATCCATTTTTTTATCCAACTCCAGCACGCTGCTTCAAAATACCTTCTTAGGTTTGGTACTGCGAACCCTCCACTTTCTTTTGGACCCGTCATTACTTCTGATTTTATTCTTGCTTTCTTCCCCTGCCATATGGAATTGGCAAGGTCTGTTTGCCAGCTTATAAAATATTTTGTTCCTATTATAATTGGGATCGTTTGGAATGAAAATAGAATTTTTGGAAGTATCACCATTTTGATCATAGATATTCTTCCTCCTAATGATAATTTTAATTTATTCCATTTTTCTATGTTTCCTTTAATTTCTTTCCATTTTTGGGGCATAATTGTCCTTAAATAAATTTGTATTTTTATTTGTGATCCATATCCCTAAATAATTTACCTTATTTTCTATTTTTAGTCCTGTTGTTTCCTCTAGCTCATTTTTGTCTTTCTCTCCCATATTTGTTGTTAATAATTTCGATTTGTCCTTATTTAGTTTAAATCCTTCTTTTAAAAATCTTTCTTTTTTTAAATCTTTCTTTTTTACTAATGCTTTTTTAATACTTTCTTTTGGTGTTTCAGTTGTTATAATCACATTGTCTGAAAACGCTCTTACTTTGTAACACTGTGAATCAAGATTTATGCCCCTTATTCCTTCATCCTTCCTTAAAGCTATTAATAAGGTTTCCAATACTGTTATAAATAGGAATGGAGATAAGGGACGTCCCTGTCATGTCCCTCTTTCCATGTCAAATTCTTCTGCAATTTCATTATTTAGGATTAATTTAGCTTTTTGTTTTTTTTTATAAATTGCTTGAATTCCATTCATAATTCTCTTTCCTATTTTTAGACTCTCACAGGTTTTAATAATAGTCACATTTAAGTTGTTTAATTCCGGATTGCATTCAGCCCCTGGGCTAAAGGTTCCCCATAGTGATAGGCTAGTTCATGAAATGTTTACCATACCCATTGAGTCAATCACCCATCTCCTACTACCCTCCTGAGAAAAACCCCACCCCACCCTCCCACTATATATAATGGTCTGGTGACTTCTGTTTTAGTGTATCTGAAGAAGTGTGCATGCACACGAAAGCTTATACCAAGAACAAACTTAGTTGGTCTCTAAGGTGCTACTGGACTTAAAAATAAATAAATAGATATTTCGACTGCATTGGACCAACATGGCTACCTACCTGAAGCTAGTTCATGGTAACCATTTAGAATACCCACAACAATGGTTTTTGAAGAAGGGGAATGCATCACCAGCATCCTTGGGATCCATGTACACAATTTCCTGAGACTAAATGTCTGGACTTTTTGAAGGCCTTTGCCTTCTTTCTTATTTAATATTTAGATTTCATCATATCGGCAACTCATTGGCCACACACTTCCAGCAACATGTTGGGTGAAGTTGTGGAATCACAAATTCCTTCTTGGACACTAATCATATCCAGCATAGAGCCCTGCATTATTCTTGGAGATCTTCCATCAATACTCTAACCAGACAGCCTGGCAACTTATTGGCCTGCAGTCTATGAAAGGGAACGGCCAGCATGGAATGTCTGAAAGCAGGCAATAACAGCATGCCATTTAAACATTTCAAAGGTGTGAGTTTTCCACAATATCAGTCTCTGTTCTGAAGTTCTACCGTTTGCAATTCTGCTCTTTGGTTCACAGAAGCACTGAGCTTCTTACTAGAAACAGCCAAAAGAAATAATTGAAGGTCATTGTGTAGCTAAACTTCAATATATTGAGGGAGATGAACTTTAGCTGGATTTTGTGCAGTGTCTCGTGCTAAGGGGGCTAGAATAATCTATGAACATTTGCTTCTGCTAAAAGACTCTGAATTGCTGGAGGGATCTCTGTAAATGGTGGGTGAGGGAAACACAGTGTCTCATGTTCATTGTATACCTCAGTTGTCCATGCTTGCCTATCAAGGAATCTCTACATGTATGCCCCGGAAACCATGTCCACTGTAGAACTTTAAGGGAAGGGTTGTGAGTTAGGGAAGGACAGAAACTCAGTGGTAAGGCATATGCTTTGAGTACAGAAGGTCCTAGGTACAATCCAGGCATCTCCAGCTAGGTCTGAGAAAGACCCCTCTCTGAAATGCTGGTGGGCTACTGCCAGTCAGTGTAGACCAGCGACAGGGAAATTGTTGCTGGAATACAACTCCCATCACCCCTGATCATAGTTCATACAATGGGCGCTGGAGTCCAATAACATCATGTAGGCAATGTGCTAGATGAACCTCATGAGCTAGATAGTCCTGGGGATTGTCTCAGTATAAGGTAGCTCGCTGTGTTTCAATATATGTTGTAGAATATGTTGTAGAATGCAACTTCACCACACAAGGCCTTCCCCCCTTTTAAGCAGGCTGTTAGAACTGTAGCTAGTGTTTGCTGTGTAGGTTTAGCATCTGTTTTCATGGTTTTGATTTGTCCTTCTGCTTCCTTTATTGTTGCATTTGATAATATATCTTACATTGTAATCCAAGCCCCCTTTGCAGCAGGCTGGGGGTGAATTGGGTGGAGTGCAGAGCTTTCCCTTCCACTCACTGCTTGGGTGGATGGAAATGCTACCAACCCACAGAGATATTCTTGACTCCCGTCTTCTGCCCTGGCTATCGTGTATGACAGTAGTTTGGATACAGTGGTGACCAGGCTGTTCCAAAAAACTCATGGGGATTAACTTGGCTCCTTATGTTAAAATTTTAAATAACCTGAAATCCCAGGAACTGACTGTGTGGCTCAACCAGTGGAACTATGTATAGTGGATGAGAGCAAAAGAGCAGGGCCCAGCATCTAGCTACTAGGGAGCCAAATGCATGTGGACCGGCTATAGAGTGGAGTAGGCAGGTACACGGGGGAAAGACAAGTGATTATGGTGCTGTGTTGAGCAACTTTCTGATCATCAAAAGGAAGAAGCTGGAAGCCAATTTTCCTCCCCACAAGAGTGCTCCTAAGAATGATCCTACAACATTATTGGGGGGGGGGGGTGCATAGAGAAGCCAAGCTGCCCTTTGAAGTAGTGACAATGGTTGTTGTTTTTTAAGGAAGAAAAAACTCACTGTGCAGCACGAACCCTCTTGAAAATGCTAATGCTTTGCATTCGCCTACAAAGTCTCAGAATAACACATACACACACACCCCAACACACACATGAACAGCCTTGCAAATATATGTGTGGTGGACATTTGGCCCAGCTTGAGAAGACAGACAAAAAGGGATGGATTTCTAGGAAAAAGAATGAGAAGTGTGACTTTCCTAGGGTTCTCCATGCCTTGGGCATTGCTATAACAGTATTCTACTCACCAAGGACACACACACACACACACACACACACACACACACACACACACACACACAAAAGGGGGAGTAATGACAGTCACCTCTAATTAAGTGGGTTGAGGTGATGGAGCGCCTTTGAGGGCTCCTAGGGGTTGTGGGCAGGGAACAGATTTCCTCACACTGCCAATAATGTTGTCATGCATGTGATGGGGTCTAATTTGTCTCATACTTGGGCTTGGAATAAACCAAGCTATGTTTTGATTTTGTGAGGGATGTGCTGGTGGAGGAAATATGTCTGTTTGCTGGGCCCAGTTAGGAATTAAACTGAGGCAGGGTTTTTTATGCTCAGCCAACAGTACACAGAAGATGCATCCATTCTCCACATTGAAAGGCTTAGCTGCTAGAAATCCAGGAAAAGTGGGGTGAAATCTAAAGAGCACAAAGTCTAGCAACTCACAAATATTTTTCCCCTTTTAATTTCCCCAAAAGGCAATATATCTATATCTATATATAGAACTGTCCCTTGTAAGCAAAGGCAGTTAAAAGTATATATGAACAACAACAACAAAATCTATCTTTCTTTGTGACCATTAGTTTGAGCTGCAGGCTATAGCAGCATGATTCTGCACCCCAGTCTACTCCTCCCAATATCTCCCAGTAGGAATGAAAGTACTGACATCCTATCTCAAAGAAGAGCGTCAGAACCACTTTGCAGAGCTGCTTTCTTGTGTTACTGTGGAACAAAAAATAATGAATTGTTTACAAGTGTATAAATCCATGTAGTCCTAAGCTGTTCATGAACACAGAGGAAAAGAAGAAAGGGTTGCACTGCACGCCATTGCTGATAAGGCAGGTCCATGACAGATGAGCAAAGAGGAACTAGTGGTTTAAACAGCCGTCAGGATTGGAGGCTACTGAGAAATGAAATGATTCTGGTGGCCTTTAACAGGGTGGGCAAAGTTGCATGCCTGGAAAGCATAAACATCCTGTATTCCCTTCCGTACTTGAAGGATTTATTCTTGTCAGTGTAGCAGTTGAGGAAAGTGTGCAATTGCAGCCCACTGAGTGTTCATACTGGGCTTCTGAAATAATGCTAAATAACTGGACCTCTGTGCTGGCTCTCAACAATTGATCAAATACGGTAACCAAGTCAGTGCAGTGTGTTGGTTAGAGTGGTAGATGAGAACTTGGGAGACACCAGTTAACTGGCATTTGGGGGGGCATGGAAGCCACATTGTTTTCCTTCTTCAGAATGCCCCTAAATGACACGACATTTGGGGCAGCTGGGATAACTGAAAAATGGCAGCCACCAGCTGCCTTAGGGATATTCTGTTGCAACAGAAGTAACAAAAATAGAAACATACAGAGACCTGCTGCCAACCCATTAATAAGAAGTGTCCCTGAAACTCTTAAGATATGCAGCTCTCCAAAGTGCTCCCTGTTCCCTTCTCAACCACTGCCTCTGAATGGAGCAATTAATTTGGGGACCAGATTCATCTCAGCATGATAATTCAGCCATAACAGCAAACCAATTTTAAATAAGCTTATTTAGTGCAACGTCCAACTGAACCAACAAGCCATATTTTGTGACTGACCAGCAAACGGGAATCGGAAACAGTACGTGGGTTGTGAGACCTATGAGAAGCAGGACTTTGTTTTAATGGAGTGGAAAGTAGGGATGGAGCAGAAATAAAATAAAATAAGGCATTAAGCCCATGTTTGGTCTGAATTCTTTCAGAGTGTAGATGAGGTTTCAGATATTCAAAACCTCACACACAGGAAACTAGCATGTCCAGAAGGATAGGTAATACATACTCTCCTGAATATCTAGTTTTCTACATGCAGGATTTTCTATCTGTTTGTTTGTTTTATTGGGGGGGTGACATATGTAGACCCTCTCCTGCAGTATAAAGTGTTAAAGTCCCAACCAGACATAAACTTGGCACTTTGTCTGTTGATTTTGAGAAGCAGATCTTTGTTTTAATAGAGTGGAAAGTAGGGAAGAAGGGGAATTTTGTTTGGTTGAGATTTCAGGGTGAACTGACCTAATTTCTTGGTCCTTATACATAATTTTCCTGCACTTATATGTTGCTTGGAACTCAGCTATCCATCAGATTATGCACTTCTCTGAATTTTGCAGTGATCTTTCAGTTAACAAAAATGTGTATTTTTGAAATGCATTGGAAAGCACATATTTCAGGGCAAGAATACAGTAAAAGCATACAATTTAAATGCAGTTTTGGTGCTCTTAAAACATCGAAGTGAACAGACCTATAACTGAGAACATGTTAAACTGACAAGGAATGGAGCCAGGCTGATCGGTCTATTCCTGGTCTGAAGGCAAAACATTTAAATCATCAAGTATGCAAACAAGCAAACAATAAGGAAAAAAGAAGAACTAATGTCCAGCTTTTCAAATTCAGAAGTTGAAACAGAATGCAACTACAAGCAGTCCTTTGGGGGAATTTATTAAATTTGTGGATTGCAAGAGCTAAAATTTGTCAGAGATTGTGATACCCAAAGCACAGCTGCCTTGAGAAGAAAAGCACAGATGAAAAGACAATGAGAAGCAGCAATTCACCGATATCCTGACTTACATCCCTTCCTTCTGGTTATTGACTATTTGTTCAGATCTCTGTTCCGTATACAGGCTCACTTTTTCCTTAGAAACTACAGCAGCAAAAATAATGATAAGTTTGTCCAAGGACAGAAACTGTTTACATGCAAAGGGGAATCTTCTCCCATGTTCTCAGAGACTACTGGTTTATAGTTTCTTTGCTGGACTGGTTTACCACGTGATTTTTGGACATGAGGACTGGACAGGGTGAAGTGAGCTGCTTCTGGCAGCACCATGACCAGAGGTGAGGTTAAGAGCAGGAATCTGTGTCTGAATGATGGAATCTGTATCATTGGTTTCAATGCTTGCAAATCATTTATGAGCCTATTTTGGCATTAAGAGGAATATGAATTTTGTTCTTTACTGCATTTACAGTATATCCCATGTTTCTTCCAAGGGGTCCTAGGTGACATATATGGCTATCTCCCTCCACATTTAATCCCCGCAACAACCCTAGGAGGTTAGGCTGTGAGGCAGTGACTGCTCCATGTTCACCCAGTGACCTTCATGGCTGAATGGGGATGTAAACCCTGGTCTCACATGTCCTAATCTGAAACTCTTAACCACAAAGCCATGCTGGCTCTTATTTAAAATAGTAATTATTTTATAAATTTTCACCTACACATCAACACATGCAATTTTTAGGGAAATCTGTGCCCTCTTTTTAAATTTCTTTGGGCATTTCCTAATTTTGGTGATGCATAAGTGGTGAGCCTGATGAGCTGCCCAACAGCTGAGCCCATGAACTCTTTGAAGTCAGGAAACGTCAGTTTTCTGCCTGTGACATTGATGTTCTGTCTTTGATGTGGTATATGTGATTGACGTCTGGTTTATGCAAGTTGTCAGCTGATACTGCTTACACTAGCTAATGATCACACATATATGAATCATCCCATAGTATAAACAAGATCCAGAGAACCCTTTCAGTGACATCAAAGGATGTATAAGTACCAGGGGGTATCTATTTTTTTCTGGATTAAATCTACTTGAATGCAGGGTAACGTGGGGCAAACATCTCCCAAACTTGTGGACACACTTTTCCCACATGATGTTGATCATACAGACAAAGGCTGAGGCTTGTTACAGTCATCACATTTTCATATATTTGAAATCACATGATAGTTGCTCATAGATTAACTTCTTGAATGTGGACTCCTCATTCTACACGCTTTTATTTTTTTTTCTAACTGCAAACTTTCCCCATCAAAGCACATTTGTATATACTTTTATCCTAGAAGAAGAGGAAAAGTTTCCCAAGATGCCCAGAAATTGAGGGAAGGTTTTTATAGCATGTAGGAGAAAATAGACTTCATCAGTGTGATCCTGTCATTGTTGACAGGCTTCCACTGAAGCACTTGCAAGTCAAAAGCTAATCTAAAAAGGTCACTGCTTCCTCTAATAGCAAACTCAAGTGGTGAGTGCCAACAGGCTTGGAGCCAAAATAGGGTCATGGAGAAAGAAGTGGAAGCCATTGCCATTCTCAAGGAAAACCTGAGTTTTGCAGAACTGCAAAAGAAAACATACATATAGATACAAGGAAATGAGGTGGGAGCGGACCTCAACTGAGACACACTCTGTAATCATGAGAGTTAAGTGCCAACAGGAAAAGAAACAGAAATGGAATAAAATGGAATATCAGGGAAGACAGCATAGTTGGATTGCTAGAACCCTTAACAGAAACATTTCTGTTATTTCTTTTAAAATATGTCTAGGCCAATTTGATGGGCATTGCCCATCCAAGTCACCTTACAGCAACAAATAATTCCAAAAAAAAAAGAGGAAATCAACAATAGAATGTGAGGATGCACTGCAACATTTTCACAAGTATCACTGTTAGAATGATAACTATGGAACATAGACAATTGCCTTAAACTGATTTAGACCATGGGCTCATATAGCTCAGTATTGTTTACCCTGACCCCCGGATTTTATACAGGGGTCTCACCCAGCCCTAACTGGAGATGCAGGAAATTGAACTTGGGACCTTCTGTATGCATGGTAGAGCTACCATTCTCCCATAGAACCCTCCACCCCTTGTACGGATTTGTTTATTTAGCATGATGCATGCACATTTTGGAATATTCTCCCTCTGGTTTGTTGCTGCTGCTGTGCAATGCACCAAACTGCAAATTAAAAAGGTACCCATCAAGTGTGAAGGATGTTCATGTACAGAAGTAGCAAATATCTTTAAAATATGCACACCACTCAGAAGCAGTGGCCAAACTCTTGCTAGCTCTGGCTTTTATTTTTAAAGGAGGCACTCATGAATGCACCTAACAGACCAAACAGTACCCTTTGCACTTGACTGGGTGCACATGTATTTTGGTCTTCTTTTCTACCCAAGCACAAAAAGAAAGGGGATGAGAAATGGAGAATTGGCCCTGACATGAACAAAACAAAGACAAATCACAGCTGCTGAACGGGTAACCAACAGAAATGAGCAGCTCATCCTCCGATGGGCAGATTAGTGAAACTTGAGAGCATTATTGCAAAACTTGTCTTTTTGGATCTCCAGTCGCCTGAAAAAACTACGTTTCAGTTTGGCAAGCTAAATGAAAGCTGGAGAGCCTGTCTTAGAATTCTCTGGGCAAACATGGCTGTGGTCACTAAAATGTTGCAGAGTAAGGAGCAAGCGAAATCCGCATTCATGGGACAGTTTATTCTCTTTTATTGATGTTTCCCTGTTAACTATATTGGAGCTTTCACATGATGTGAAGCCACTTCCGGAATTATAGGAGAATATAGACATGTTTAATGCTCATTCCCGTGTTAGTCGCTTCCAGAAAAAAAATAAATATCTGTTTCCATATAACAGGGAAAGGAGCAATAAACTTTGCTAAAGTCTGTTATGTTTTCAGAAGTGACTTTTATGTCATGGGAAAGCTCAAATCCAATGCAGAAATTAAGAGGGAAATGTCAGTGAAACGAAAAAATCTACCTTGTGAATGCAGTGCAAGTGATAAGCAAGTAAGTTGGCATAGTCAGGTGGGAAATGGACTTTCATGTGTGTGTGTGTGTGTGTGTGTGTGTGTGTGTGTGTGTGTGTGTGTTTATATGCAGATCTAGCAAGGATTCCCCCTCCTTCATGTACAGATGTGTTCAGAATAAAGCTTACCTGCCCTCTTGTGGAGCAGATGCTGGTGGCTGTGCTCTGCCTCCATGGCCAGAGGAAGTAATGCTTGTGGATGCCACTTGCTGGAGACGACAAGGGGAGAGAGTGCTCTAGAGCTCAGGTCCTGCTTGCACATTTCATACTGGCTGGGCCCTGTGGGAAGAGGGTGGTCAATGAGGTGGGTCATTGGCCTGATCCATCAGGCTCTTCTTATGTTCTTATGCTCCAGAGGGCAGGAATAGACCCAATGGGTGGTAATTTCAGGGAAGCAGATTTTGGTGCAATGTTATGCGATAACTTCCTTATGGCAAGAGGTGTTCAGCTATGGAATGGACCCCCATAGTCACAAGTAGGCCTTCCTTCACAGTTGGACTGCTGGACCTGAGCTGGACCATATCTCTCAAAAGTTGCAATCTGCATTGTGGAGTCTGTATGGAGCAGGAGGTTGAATTAGAAGACCTCCCTTGCAACTCTATAGTTGTTTGGTTTATCTGCAGTTTGAAGCAGCAGTCTATTCTATCACAGCAGTTTCCTGCTCCCTTGTTTAGTGCCTGGCATACTCCAGGATTCAGTGACACATATTAAAGAGGCATGCTCAGCATGCCCAGACCATGCTCATCTCCAAAAACCTCTGCCGCAGCACCCTCGTGATGGCACCATCTGCTTAACTGCATGTCAAACCACAAAGATCAGAAGAGTTCTGAACAACAAATGTTCATTTCCACAGTTCAATCAGGAGGCTGCTTTTAACAAAGGCTCTTGATGAGGGTTTGTTGGTGATGAAGATGTCAATAATAATGATCAAGATATGCTAAAAAAAGAAACCTATTGGGTGCTTTGTCTTTTTCAAGACCATCAAAGCACATTGTTTTGAACAGAAGGTTGCATTTGCTTTCCTGAAATTGCTTTGACCAAAGTTGGAGACAAAGCTCCACTTGTTTTGGCAAGCTGTATCTTAGCTAAGTTGAGGGGGTCGTAGCCAAGTTTTCAGAGCATATGTTTTGCATGCAGGATGTTCCAGGTTCGTTCCTCAGTATCTTCAGGTAGGGCTAGGGAAATCTCCTGTTTTAAGACCTGGAGGCTTACTACTAGGAATAGGCAAATCTGTCAATTTCAGTTTCTCTCAGGTTCTCATTTTTCCTGTATTCAGTTCTCCACATTTTCACATCAGTTTGTGTTGTATGTGTTTTTAAAAAGTGAATTTCTCACAATATACACATATTGATATGCAATTTCTTCAAATAGACACATTTCCCCCCCAAAGACGTTTCCCCTGATATACTGCATTGTTGATGTTTTATTCACCTATATAGTCTTTTTATGGGCAGTTTATACCAATATATGCATTCTTGTACACATTACTCGGCTGGAAAACTGCTTTGAAAAATTCAGAGAAATGAGAATTTCAAGGGATGATTGTGTTTCAGTATTCATGTTATTTTGGAAAGTTAATTATATAGGTTTGTCTTTAAATGGGAGCTGAATCAAATCACTTCTCACTACTAGCCAGTCTTGACAAAGCTGAGCTAGTTGGACCAGTGGGCTGCCTCAGCATAATGCGAATGTTCTTTAGACATTTCCTTCAGATTTCTCAATAGAAATTGTAAGTTGCAAGCCACATCCATTATGTAGCTTTTTATCCAGGTGCTTATTTTGTATGAATTTCCATACATTACCACCCTGAACTCTGAAGGATGGTGTGGGATATAGATTGAAATAACTGCAACAACAGTAACAACAGACTGCTACCGAATATGGTGGACTCTCTTGCATTGGAAATTTTAGAGTTTGGATGGTCTTCTGCCAGGGATTCTTTAGCCGTGGTTCCAGCATTGCAGGGATTGGATGAGATGACACTTGGGATTCCTTTAGACAATACTTTTCTATGATTCTGTGATATATATATATATATATTATTTCTATCTGTTTTTATTCTGAACTGCTGCCAGGGATTCAGAAGCGGCTTCAGCACATTTGTATACATACCTGCCCTGTCACATCTGTATACATACCTGCCCTGTCATATGTTGTGAAAGGCAATGAAACTGGCAGAGAAGTTTGGTGTTGTGTCATGTTTTTTTCATTGTAACCAAGCCAGCCATCTTGAAAGGCAAAGCTTTGCCATCTAATTTAAAAGCCCAGTAGAGAGGAACATACATCTAGTGATCAGCCAAATTTTCTTACCCCCCCCCCTCACACTGAAAGGTGATTGGAGGTTGGGAGGAGAGGGTGATGTGTCCGATCCTTGAGATAGCCATCATGACTAGTAGGCATTGATAGTCCTATCCTCCTTGAATACGTCGAATCCCATTTAAAGCCATCTAAGGAGCTGACATACAAACAATCTTTTTTTTTTGGGGGGGGAATATTTTTTATTAGGAATTTCAACATAACAATTTATCAAAAACATATCATCCTCATTCCCCCCTATTTTCCCCTCCCCAAGAAAGAACCCCCAACCCCCACCCAGACTTCCCTCAGCTCCTCTCTCTGGTTTTTCAGCACGTGTTATTCTTTGCATATTATAAAATTGTCAAGATCCTTAATTTATCTATCTATATGTTACCAATAATAAATTTGTGTATGTTTATTCAAAACCTGCCAAGGAGTCCAGTTCATTTTGTTGTTTCTTTAAGTACTTTGTAAAAGGTTCCCATTCTTCTTTAAAGTCACAGTTATCCTTATCACATAGTTTGTGTGTCAATTTCACCAATTCCGCATAGTCCATCAGTTTCTCTTGCCACAGGTCTTTGGTCGGGATTTCTTCGTTCTTCCATCCTTGTGCTATTAAGTCTCTTGCCGTCGTTGTCACGTACATGAAGATGTTTTTCAATTTCCTTGGCAGGTCTTTTCCTACAATCCCTAACAAGAATGCTTCAGGCTTTTTTACAAATGTTAATTGGAACATTTTCTTCAACTCACTGTATATCAAACAGTCAATCTTTTTACTAAACTAAATAAATGCTCTGAAACGATGGTGCCCGATCACTATGATGGGCAATGCCCGATGACTGTGTTTCTGCCAAGAAGGAGAGTCTGCCATGTAGCCAGCCACCATTGTTAAGTGGGGTAGCCACCTGTTTAGGTGGGGCATTTTGGGGGTGCCAGCCAGATGAGGCTTTTCTAGTGCACATGCCCTAGAATTCACATTCACTGAATTTTTCAGAGGGTCCTGTTCTTAAATTGTTCCTGTTCTTACACCAAGTTGCAATGCTTTAAATGGAGGCTGTCATTGTTTGTCATGTCTCAATTTTAAAATGCAATTTTTTGGAGGGTGGGGGTGTTTGTGTGCAAAGCACAGTTCAGGAAGAGCAGTCTACCCGTTTTCTGAAAAAGCCCTGATATTTCTGTGAAGTAATACAAAGTGCATTTTCTCCTACCAATCATCAGCAGAGCAAAAGAGATAATTTGGGAGGATTAACCAAGCCAGCTAGGATGATTGAATTGGCTTACTTGCTGAACACAAAAAGGTCTGCTAAGTGAAAAATACAGTTTTATAAAGCAAATGTGGCAATCAGTAGATGAAGCCTGTGTCAAGAATTAAAGGTGATTTATTCTCCAGGCCAAGAGGGAGGCTAGTAAATCTACCAGCTGTGTGTTGAACTTACAGCAGTGGTGATGGAGTCGAAGGTGGGAGGTTGGCTGAGTGAAAAGAGAGCTGGAATCCAGTCTAGGGGGAATAATGTATCCATGTACAAAGCCTGGTTTCAGTTGTTGCTAGAAGACAAAGGAGTTATGGCCTGATCATCAGAAGGGAAAATAAGGTTTCCTGCAAATACCATAGTCCCTTTTGTAATTTTAGAGAAATGAGAGTGAAATATGAAGCAGACTTTGTTAATACTGGCTGTATATTAATTTTTATGTTTTCTCCCCTTCTCAACACATGCTGCAAGCCACCCACTATATCTTGGTATTTCTGGTCTCAAGCCTTCATACTGTCTTTCTTCTCTCCAGATCCCTTTCATCTCTTCTTAGAGCTCCCCATCTACTCTGATCCATGTACCCTTTTAATGATCTCTTTAGGCTTCCATTGCTTTTCTGCAAATCCTCAAAGACATCTGCCTGGAATATTATGTTAAGGGCTATAGTTCAGCAGAAGAGCATATGTGTTGCATGTAGGAGGTGACAGGTTCCGTTCCTAGGATCTCTACTTGATAATGGCTTAGGAAAGGTTAAGATTCTTGAGAACTATTTCCAGTCAGTAGACCAATAATGTTTCTTTCTGATTTGTGTGTACATATGTATACATGTGAAAGAGAGAGATGGGGGACTTACATTGCAATTATTAGAACTCAATGGGACTTGCTCTCAGGGAAGTGAATATCGGCCTGCATTAAGAGAGAGACACACAGAGAAAGATGAAACATGAAAAGAAGGAAAGAGAGAAACCTTATCTCTGTGTGTAGTGATCTGAAGAAACTACCACTAACCTCAGATTTCTAAAACCTGATCTTCTTGTATAATTAAAAATAAATTACCAAGTAGGAGCAAATTATCCATTATATAGAAACATTTGGTAGAAGTAAATTGCTTGATACACTTAATTGAATTTAAATAAAATACATTTTATTGAACACAGCAGTTATATTTGAGCAGGTTACAAAGTTGGACTTTGCATCCCTCAGCTAATTGAAATTAGTCTTGTGATTCTTAACTTCTCCCTTTTTCTCCTTACTACTCCTACTCCATTATTATATTTTCAATATTATAACCATAATTAAATATGATTCTACATGTATAACCAATGATAGCATATAACTGTTTCCAAACCTGCAACAAATCATTGACTTTGGGTGAACCTATACAGTCCAAAAAGTTCAATGGGGGATGTGATATTAACTTTAACTTGATTTGATTTGATTAACAGAATTTGTACAATGCTAAATTGTAAAAAAACCTTGAAGCAGTTTACATAAAATATAAATATACATATTAAAATTATTAAGGGAAGTTTTTAAAAAGTTGGCCTAAAAACCCCCAAACAACTTTAGTGGGCTATATTCACATTTTCTGCCCATGACTGTTGCAGCCAAGTTTATAATAATTCACAAACACACATGTACAATTTACTGCAACAGGTGAGTCTCGGAAGATTTTAGCTTGGATGTTATTGGGAAGTATCCAAGCTTCTTAGGTTTAGAAATCTATAGCATATGACAGTGAGTTTAAGCCTCCTTGAAAGTCTTCCAGTATTTCTTGCTTTATATTTAGTGGCATTTTTCATGGTATTTCAGTACTTCTGCTTCCTGCTCTGTTGAAACTAAAGCTGGACAAATCTTTCTGTCAAAACCACAACATCACAGTGCTCAAACCTGCAGAAGACAGAGGGTGTAACCCAGTTCTTCTGTACAAGTCCTTCTGAAAGAACTGGGAGGTGAACCCAGTCATGCTGTTTTGCATCTCCCATGCACTTCAGGGTGACCTATGCAAGAACACTGTCCAATGAACTGTGCCATGAGTGAATCCTTCCAGATTACGATTGCACCAGATTAAGTCACCTATGGATTATTCTTCTGTTTATTTCAAATGCCATATGCATAGATGGATCTGTGATGCTAAGCTTGCACAGTGAAGCCAGAAACTACGTCTAAAAGTTCTGTGTGAATGTTTAGATTTGGGGGATTTGCTGCTAAATACTTTCCCATATTTCCACCTTCCTTTAGTCTTAGAAAATATGGAAAGCTCAAAATATGCTTGAGCCCACGCAATTTCAGAGGTCAAGGGGGAAGCACCATTGTGCAAGTCCTTTTGTGGACTTTCACTGGTGGAGCTCATGAGTTGAATCCCACTCAACGGAATCCCCAATGGGCAGGATTCAACTAGATTTTACTCAGAGTAAACCCATTGAAATTAATAGACCCAACTTAGTCACGCCCGTTGTCATAACTGACAAACTGCATGGTTATCTCATTTATTTTATCCTTGCAACAGCCCTGGTGGGGGGAAAGGAGGGATTCTATTTTACTTGCATTCCACATTCTGGACTACTCACAGCTCATGATTAGCAGTTTTGTCTGTACCAGGGATGGAGAAGTTGGTGTCCCTTCAGATGCTGTTGGATCACAACTCCTATCATCCTTAACCAATGGTCTTGCTGACTGTGGCAGATGGGAGCTGGAGTCCAGCAACAGATGTAGGTCCACAGGTGAAGCTGGGCTGCGCTGGGAGTGCCAGTGTGGAAGTGCCTGGTTCATGCCCACCAAGTGCCATGTCAGCTGGCCGGGCTTCCCTGTGCTCAGGTGGGCAGGCAACGCAGTGCAACCCTGCTTGGGTGCATGGGGTCACTTTGGCAGTGTTGGCAGTGAGGGCTGGGGTGCCATGGTGGGCACTGTTAACCTCCATGTCCTGCCCTCAGGTGCTGTGAGCTCACGCAACACCACTGCTGCCTACTGTCTGCACATAGAAATTTATGGATCTTGGAGGTAGTTCCATCTTCTCCCTGGCTAGTTCTTATTTGCAGTGATCTCCGTTTGCCTGTGGAGGAGGATTGAAACATATTATTCTCTACCTGCAGTCTGAATGAGTAACCTGGGAACAGTCCTACCAAGTGATCTGCTCTTTGTATAGACTGAACCTTAGCCAGTACTATAAATGTGAATTGCACTCTGTAATGCTTTTAAAAACATTAAAATTACAGTTATAATAAGGGCTCTTTTCACATTTTAAAATGAACTCTGTAGCATTTAAACACTTAACCTTGCACTCCATTGCTTGCAAAGCTAGCTTTGCAAAATAAGGCTAGACTCAATTTTTTTGACAGCATACTTTACTCCACATAATTTCATAGTGGAATCAACATGAACTCTGTTGGTCAAACACATGCATCTGGCATGTCAATCAAAAAGCTGGCTCGAACTTTCATGGTTTCTTAAGTATGCAATTACCGCCAAAAATAGCACCACCACCTTGGTCTGGTTTGCACATAATGCTAAACCATCGTTTAGCTCTGTCTGCACAGACCTTGGACTTTTGCACTCTATCTCTGCTCCTCTGGCACAGCTTTGGAGAGGAAACTGGAAGCATTTGCTTCCATTTTAACTAACCACAATTTGTTGTATTATTACAGTGATGGGGAACCATTTTTGCCCTGTGGGCCAGATCAAACAGTGGTCAACCCTCCACAGGCTGCATATGACAAGTGGGTGGGCTGCTCACCTGTCAATTACCTAATATCCTACTGAAATGTTTGGGAGCTGCTCCTACCGGAAAGTTTGCATTTGATGCTGTTCCAAATCTATAGTTCCAGCTACTGTATCTTGAATGAACTGAAGCTTCTGGGAAGTCTTCATTGGCAGCCCTATGAGCAACACATTAGTTTCAGGATAGAATATGCCCTGCAGATATTGTTGGACTACAATTCTCATCAACCCCTGTCAGCATGGTCAGTGGTGAGGGAGATTGGGAGTTGTAGTCCAAAAATAGCTAGAGGGGACATTGTTGGCTACCTCTATTGGATTTCATTCCACTTGGAGTTATCAGGCATAGATAGCCTAGATCAGGGATGTCCAACCAGTAGATCGTGATCTACTGGTAGACCCCCAGCTGATCCTGGTAGATCACGGGATCCTTATCATGTACAAAAAGTTATGGGGGGAAAGCTAAAAAACTCTGTGCAATCCTCCCCCAAAAATCTCAACAACTCTGGGCACTTTCCTCCTAAAAAAAAGGTAAGCAATTCCAGGCAATCCACCCACCCCACGCACGCTCCTCCTCCCTCTAATGACAATCGGTAGATCACTGCCAGTGTTTTTATACTGGGAGTAGATCACAGTCTCTTGGGAGTTGGATATGCCTGGCCTAGATCTTTTGGAGAGTATTGAATTCACAGTGGCTAGTTTCTTGTGGCAACCGTATCATTAATATGCCATTCTGACCTCTGTTGTCTCATCTTCTTGTAGTCATACTGCCATCCATCCTGACAAAGGAAATAATGCCGTAAGACTGTAGAAGAGATTGTGGATTGAGATCAGAACAGCACAGCACTTTAAACATATGTCAGTCAATCACATTTTGGATTTCCCACCTGCCCATCCCCAAATCTCATTTCATATTTTCCTGCTGAAGAACTCCAAGTGAGTTTCCCATGGAGCCTCAGGGTTTTCCATGACACCATTTGAAAACCCCTGAACTAATAAGAGGCCACCTTTTTGAACCACATCTGCAGTGACCAGCTATGCTGCTTACTTGTCTATTACTATTTATTGGGTTCCATGAAATTCAGAATAAGCCAGATTAGGTTATGTGCCTGGAAAAAAAAAAACCTACAGGAATGATGGATTGATTAATTCACCCCATTTTTGCAAGGTTTTCCTTACAGTTCATACAGTAAACTCAAAACATACCATTCCTGACCACAGCTGCTGTTATGAAAATCCCTTGTGCCCTGTATAAAATATATTGCACATGAACTCTTGACTCTTTGACTTTGTTTTTTTAATATACAGTGCTTGTGTTATGTGACTGATCACACACAGTTTTATTTCTAGTCCTCTGACTGGAGCTTTTCAAGCAGGGGATGCAATCAAATATGCCCCCCCCCCCCGAAAGACCATTCTAAAGGTACAGTTTGAAAATGGGAGTATAAAGCAAAAGTTCAATGAGAAAAGAATGGCTGGTCTGTTGAGGAAACATGGAATAAAATGATTGAGATAATGCAAGAACCTCAGACAGGTTGAACGTTGTGTCTACATAGGCTCTGAAGTATTTGAAATCACCTTTGGGTTTTCAGGTGACTTCCTCTTTGAAGACTATGATAGACTTTTTCAGGTGATCATTCCATTGTAGACGTATGTTGATTGGCAGAGGTGGATGGCAAGCTTTCCTCTTGACCTAGACAGGTCCATTAGCTCTCTACAGATGTTCCAATGGGTGTGGAATTACAACAACAACAACAACATTTATACCCCACCCATCTGGCTGGGTTTCCCCAGACACACAGGGCAGCATCCAGCACATATAAAAACAGAACAAAATGTGAAACATCTAAAATTTCCCAATGCAGGGCTGCCTTCAGATGTCTTCTTAAAAAATTGTAGTTTTTTTATCTCCTTGACAACTGATGGGAGTTTGCACTGTGATAACTCCCTGCTGAAATATTGTCTGGGACTGGCAGGAGTTGGAGAATGAAGGGTTTGAGGAGTAAGGCAATGGGCAGGTGGAGGAATGGGAGAGTGAGAATGATATTGGGGAAGAGTTGTGGGGTTCTGTGCCACACAAGGACAAACCTTACCCCCTTCACCAGTTCTTTCACTGGTGTCACCTCTGAGGTGGTTGTCGGAGAGTCAGAAGAAGTGGATTGGGGACCAGGTGCAGACCAGCCAGAGCCTCATCAGGGAGGAAGATGGGGGGATGATGATAATTAGTTGTCTCCTCTTGTTATCATCTTTGGCTCCCCCTTCTGTCTGGGTTCCCTGCTTTCCACCCCACCACTTCCAAGGAGCACATCATGGCATAGTGAAGATCAGCCTCAGCCCATTCATTGACCAGAGAAGGAGCAGCTGCGTTGAGTTTGCTTCCCTCATCCTGCCAGAAACAACACCTAGCTCCAGCTGCCAGTTACTCTGGGACTGTAGAAGCAAGGAGAAAGGATACTCTTGCCCCATCCATCAACCCATGGAAAAGGAGTCACCACAAAAAAACCCAACAACCCAGAAGGAAGATCAGTTTGCCCTAAACAGGATACAAATGCCTGCTCACAGTTCACCACTTCACTTCAGCTTTGTAACACCTGATCTCCTTCCTTGATTTTTTTCTCTCCACACTTCTCCCTTGTGTGTCTTGTCTCTTTAGTTTGCAAGTCTGACAGCAGGGCCTGCTTCTTTCTCCCTTTAGTGGTGTGAACTGCTTTGAAAGATGATACTTGTCTAAAAAGTGGGAGAGAGAAAATATACTAAACAAGTTGTAAATTAAAAGAAAAGAAATTTTGACTAAACATTTGGAAGAACTTCATGATGGTAACAGCTGTTTGGCAGTGAAATGTACTACCTTGGAAGGTAGTAGACTCTCCTTCCTTGGAGGTTTTTAAGCAGAAGTTGGACAGCCATCTGTCAGGGCTACTTTACCTATGATTCCTTCATTGCAAGGTTTTGGACTAGCTGACTCATGAGGTTGCTTCCAACTCTACAGTTTTATGTTTCTATTATTTTATGAGTAACTGAAAGGAGCTCAAGTTTTAAATGTTCAAGACAAACTCATAATATTCTTTTTATATTGATTCCACACACACACACACTGAATTTTGTAATCAGGAATGGTTGCATCAAAAGCAAGCAGATGATTCTGGGTACTCTGCAAGAGCAGAAAATGGTTTTGTAAGAGCAATCAAAAGGAGGAGGAGGGAGAATTTAAGACAGACAAACCTGCAAATTCAAAGTTCACCCTGGCAGGGCAAATTTTGGGCTGGGAGCACTAGATAAAATTTCTTGCCATTATCACCCTTTTTGAGAGCTTGAACCCTGCCAAGATGCCTGTTTACTGCAAAAATATACATACATTTCAGTTTTGGGGAGTGTGGAAATGAAATTAGTTATCCTCTAGTGTTTTGTGACCATTTGGGGGGTTGGACTAGATGACCCTTGGGTCCCTTCCAATTCTATAATTCTATGATTCTAAGGGAAGACATGAGAAAAATGTGCTTGAGTAAGAAACCTGCAAGAATTCAGACAAAGAGGCCAAGGGACTTTTATGCTAGGCACCTTTAAAGTTTATTTTGGTCTGGGAAGAATTAAAAGAGATTCACTTTCTGGGTAATATCATTCCCTCTCATTACAAGCTAGTTGTGAAGACATCTCCCTTTGGCATCTCCCCTAAGCTTTTAGATATAAAGTTTGCTTCTGCAAGCTGCTCTGTCCTGCAAAGCACTGGGTATGGGAGAGGACTGGTAAAATTATTCCCTCTGATCACATGCTAGACATGTCAGTCCCAGTGGAGCTGTTCCTCCCACTCTGGTATAACTGTGTTATGGTAAGCTTAGAGACATTTTCGGCAAATGCTTGTCTAAAACCTTGTTTTGATGTCCAGATCGCTGAGCTGCTACAGAGTGCTTCAGGAGCCCTTAATTGACTCATAATAGAAGTGCCAATTCACCTCTGACAAACCCAAAATACCTCCAAGGCATCTTTCCCTTCAGATTTGGAATATGTCCAAAACCAGTGCACCCTCACCACCACCACAGCAAAATACAGCTACAGCTGAATTTCGGTGGGGTAGGGAAGAGTGATACATAATGCAATTAAAACTGGAAAGTATATTTCTATAATTGTGTTATGCTTTTTAAGTTCCTTGAGCCCATTTCCCTCCTGCACCATGATTTGCACAACGATCTGGTGCTCAAACAAGCCCATGTGGACTCGTTTACATTGTAAATTGATGAGTTTGTTTCCCTTGTCCTTTCCCTTTTCTTTTCTCCAAACTGGAATTGAATTGTGCATCATCTCAGAGCCCAGAGTGGTTTCCCTCCTTCTCCTTTCATTGACTGCAGTACACTTACAGAGTAATAAAACACCTTTTAAAGAAAACACAGGGCAATGTATCGATAGAACTCCCGTGTCTTTAAATATTTATCGATAACAATGGTCCTAGAAGGAGTGTGAAATAAACATTAGGGTCTGTAATAGTTTCCAGGAAGGAGAGGGTGAAAATGGAGGGAGGGAAAAGGGGCAGGGAGGAAGAAAAGAAAAATCTCCCAGGACTTCAGCAGCCTCGAGAACTGGACTTAACAAATAAATAGTTCATGATGTGCCAAAATTGAATTGCCAAGTGATTGACCACATCCTACGTTACACAAGGAAAAGGCCACCGTTGTTTTTACAAGTGTGTTTCATTCAGAGTTTGACTTCACTGTATTAATATTATGGAGCTGGCTCTTCAGTGTTAACCTTTATTTCAGATTAACTGTAGACAGGTCTAAAGGGAGACTTATATAGAGTTTGGGCAGGGGTGCGTCTTTTATAAAGTCTTGCTCTAAACTCTAGATAGAAAACTTAGGAAGTAGTTATTGTCCACAGTGAGGTCAGTCAACATAGTGACCTTCAGATGCTGTGGACTACAACTTCTATGACCCTTACCCAGCACAGCCAATAGCTAGGGATGCTGGGTATTGTGGTCCACAACATCTGGATTGGCTACCCGTGATCAATAGAGGAATGCACTATTTAGTGTTAAATTATGAGATCTTTTCAGTAGAAAAAAATATGCATGCCCAACTATAACTTATATTTTATTATATTGGGTGTTGCAATTTATTTGTTGATACAGTTTATGTTGTGACCTCTGAGATCATGAACTGATGAAGAGTGGGATAGAAATGGAAATGGAAATAACTAACTAAATTGATCAACAAGCTCATGGAGCATACAAAACGCTCCTCTGAATAGAAAGGCTCTTGCAAACCACCAGATTATTGGTGTGTTCGTGTATCAAGGATAACTGAGGCAAATCTTCAGTACAGTGGTACCTCTGGTTAAGAACTTAATTCGTTCCCGAGGTCTGTTCTTAACCTGAAACTCTTCTTAACCTGAGGTACCACTTTAGCTAATGGGGCCTCCCGCTGCCGCCACACCGCCAGAGCACGATTTCTGTTTGCATCCTGAAGCAAAATTCTTAACCTGAGGTACTATTTCTGGGTTAGCGGAGTCTGTAACCTGAAGCTTCTGTAACCCGAGGTACCACTGTACAGAGTTAGAGTAGATAAGCCCGTTGATTTTAGAGGGGAAAAGCATGCTTTCAAAGCTGTTTTCCAGGGTGTGGCCACTGTCACATGCTGAGCTTTTCGGTGGTGAGTGCAGAGTGGGGAGCAAAGGTGTACAAGCTACCCCAGAAGGAGCATGATGTGTCCCTCACCAGAGAGGGACCCATACACACCAATGGGAGTACAGTAAGAAGATAAGATCTTATGAAGAGCCTTGCAGAATCAGGCCAGTGGCCCATCTAGTCCAACACTCTACTATCACAGTGGCCTGTGGGAAACCCAATAGCAGGACCAGAGTGCAGCTCTCCCTTCCTATGCTTTGCAGCAACTAGTATTCAGAAGCATTCTGTCTCCGACAGACCCATTAACAGTTCAGTTAGTTATAAATGTGGCTAAATCGACAGAGCTGTGTTCCAGTTTGCATGTGTGTCCAAGAGTGTGTTTGTGTGAAAAGGAAGGTTTGCTTCAAAATGTGGAGCAGACTGGAATCCACCCCAATGCTGCTCTCTGAAGCAGAAATCACATAACATTCTGTCTGAAAAACCAATCACTGCATTCCTCTTGAAAAGAAGATTTCACTATCATAATTCAGGGACGATGGTAACTCCCTAAACTGGCTGCCTATTCAGCACTCTCATCTCCAACAGTCAATGGCTTGGATCCCTGTGAGTGTAACTTTCATTCAGTGAATGGAAGCTCAATCTGTGAATGAAGCAAAATGTTATGATCCAAGCCAATATATGTAAAGTGTAAGGGGTCGCCCTCGGAAGCAGAAAATAACAAGTGATCATTGCATCCTTTGTGGAATGTCTGCCCTTGTTCTGAAAGCAATCGGTAACATGCTAAATAATAGGAAAAACCTCTTTCCTCCCCCTTCTATAACCAGAGTTCATGTCCCTCTGGAATGATAAAGATTTTCCTAGATGTATTCTTAGTTATATGCCATTAATAGGTAAGGGCAGCACTTTTACTTGTTAAACATTTTTTGCGAAGATGCCACGCTGCTAGGATGTATTTCAGTAGCACGCACCACTATTCTCCTAGGAGTTTGTATGTGACTCTAGCACAGGCTGAAATTGAATAACAGAGCAGAGGAAATTGTAGGTTAAGGTTTGGAAAGGATGGGTAAGGGGAAAGTGGTGGCAGGGAATCAAGAAATCGATAGCAAGGAAGCATGGAGGAGAAGACAGCCATGTGGTTGTTCAAACAAAGTGTAGACCAGTGTTTCCCAACCGGTGTTCCGCGGCACACTAGTGTGCCGCGAGACGTTGCCTGGTGTGCCGCGAGATGTTGCCTGGAGGGAGGCGGGCGAGTCGGGCGGCGAGAGGCGGGGCGGCGGCGGCAAGGAGAGGCCGCCCAGCGCGGGGCTCTCGCCGTCTGCTTGCCTGGCTGCCTGCGTGGCGCTGATGTCACGGGGCTGTAACGTGCCCCACATAGGCACACGCGGGGCGGCGAGCGAGCTCCCTCCCACATCCCATCGCCGCTCGCTTCGGCCGGCCTACTGGGCTGTCGCAGGCGGAAGGCCTGTGCATGCGCGAGGTTTTTGCACCTTCGGGATTCCCTTCATGCCTTCCTCCTCCCGGGTCCTTGAGAGCGCGGGAAGCGGCAGCGCGAGACCGGCATTGAGCCTGGTAGGTATTGCGCTTGCCAAGGCAGTCATTTGGGAAATGAAAACTTGCAAAGCAAGCAACCAGTTCAATCTGAAGTACGTGTATGCTTAATATCCTGTATCTGAAACCTGTTCTGCCCCCTCCCCCACACTTGGTGCCATTTTCATCTACACATGCAGCAGAGTAAGTTGACCCAGAATAGTACCAATTCAGATGGCAGATGGGAGAATGACAGTGCTGAATGCTTTCCCATGTAGAACAGTCCCTGCAAATAAAAACCTAGCATATTTGGAAGAGGGATGCTAGCCTAACCATTACCTTCTATGCTGTTACTATTTTTTTATTTTTTTTTACATAAGTAAAAAGTGACCTTTCCCCATCTGGCATGGTGGTGTGCCTCGAGATTTTTTTCATGAAAGAAGTGTGCCTTTGCCCAAAAAAGGTTGGGAAACACTGGTGTAGACAAAGGAGGGAAAGAGTAATGTGGGAAAAATGTGACGAGCTGACTTAATCCTTTGAGAAATATCCAGAAAAGCTTTGAGTGCCACATTCCAAATCAAGATTGAATGAGTAGCATGCCAAAGAGCTGGGGCACAGAGTTAACTTATTGTTCATCTACAGTAGGGATGAGGCCAAGGACATAAGGCTGCAAATGTTGGAATCCATGTAGCAAATCTCTCAGGGAGTGACGACTCTTGATGATGTGCTATCTCTCTCTGGGGCAATTGTTACATATTTTGTATCTGTTTTATCTTCAATACCTTCAAGTCATCAAGAGCCATCACTCGTAGCTGGACTTCGTACACTGATTTCAATGTGTGCAGTCATGAGAACTGCATCGTGCTAAGCCACTTTTAGTCGGGAATTAATTTTTTTTAGTAGGCAGATGGCAACACTCATACCACCTTGTATGCAAATCCATAACAGAGTGGGAGTCAGGCAGTGTACAAATTCAGGAATAAGCCTGTCCTGATCGTTGCACTTTTTGGAGCAGGTATGGAGATGTTTTCTGCTGGAGCACCAGCAGTTGTCTTCTGACAAGTGAAAGAGGTGATACAGTGGTACCTCAGGTTACATACGCTTCAGGTTACATAAGCTTCAGGTTACAGACTCCGCTAACCCAGAAATAGTGCTTCAAGTTAAGAACTTTGCTTCAGGATGAGAACAGAAATCATGCTCTGGCGGTGCGGCAGCTGCAGGAGGCACCATTACCTAAAGTGTTGTTTCAGGTTAAGAACAGTTTCAGGTTAAGAACGGACCTCTGGAACGAATTAAGTACTTAACCCGAGGTACCACTGTACTTTCAAGTTTCACTATTGTTTGTTATATCTTAGCATAGAGGAAATCAAAGAATGTGTTCAGGTTCTTATTATTTAACTGTCAGCTGATCCTTTCATAGAGTGATAACAATCAGATATCTGCATTTTTGGATTCTCTTTGGATCATAGGTGCCAACCCTAGGGGACCATGTGTGCCAGAGCACCCATGGTGCGGGGTTTTGACAAAACTTCCGGTTTCTGCCGGAAGTCACATTGGAGCCCCAACGTGAAGTCCCAGACAACGACTGAGGCCCTGAGAAGCCTCGGAAGCAACTTCCAGTAGAAACTGGAAGTCACATTCGAGGTCTCATAAGTCCTCAAATGTGACCTCTGAGACCCTATTCACACTGAGCGGGAAATGTTGCAATGGCGCCTTGGAAAATGGCTAGAGACATGACTGTTGGATAACTAATCAATCCAGGGAATTACAGTGAGAGATTGACAGCACCATTCTATGCATGCATCCTCAGAAGTAAATCTCATTGGGTGTTACAGCTCTATGATCAGTGGGAGGCAGCAGAATGGCAAACACCAGTAAAATATGTAAAGAGAAATTTGGGGAAAACTTTTGGGGGAGCAAAAGCATTTCTGCTCTAGATTAGTGAAGGGGGAGGAAAGTGGCAAATAATGATTTTAAAACAAACACACCTGATCCCATCTGTCCAGAGTAATGTGTGGCTTTCCAATGTTGCCTCTCCACTACTGCATTTAAACCACACATTCATTGTGAAGCCAGTCTTCTTACTCTCACTCTAAGCCTGCCTTTTTTTGCATTTTGGGTAATTACATTAACGTCCCACCAGTGTGGGTTACAGATAGGTAGCCATGTTGGTCTGCCATAGTCAAAACAAAATAAATTCCTTCTAGTAGCACCTTAAAGACCAACTAAGTTAGTTCTTGGTATGAGCTTTCGTGTGCATGCACACTTCTTCAGATACACTGAAACAGAAGTTGCCAGATCCTTCTATAAGCAACTTCTGTTTCAGTGTATCTGAAGAAGTGTGCATGCACACGAAAGCTCATACCAAGAACTAACTTAGTTGGTCTTTAAGGTGCTACTAGAAGGATTTTTTTTTGTTTTGACCACCAGTGTGGCACACCCAGGCACTGACCAGACCTGCTTTGTTTATACCTGGTGCCCTCAGGCCATGCCTGGGACCAATATAGAAACCAACTTAGAGATAGTAAGCCTCGTTTGGGATATAGTTGCTTTAAGACTCAGGTTTCTGAGAAGGATTTTGAGGATGCACTAAATGAGCCTCTCACAGCCCTGTGTTCTCAACTGTGTTTTGAACTGCAACTCCCATCAGCCCCAGTCAGCATGGCCAATGGCAAGGGATGATGGGAGTTTTAGTCCAAAAGCATCTGGAGGGCACCAGTCTGGGAAAGGCTGGCCTAGACAAATGCCAGCTCATCATAGCTAATATACACACATGCTCTTGCTCCTTGTTAAATTCAACTCTCATTTGCTCTGTCTTTTGAGGAAGAGCCATAGCTCAGTGGTAGAGCATCTTCTTTTTCTGCAGAAGGACCAACTTCAGTCCCTGGCATCTCCAGGTAGGACTGCTAGAGACTTCTGCCTGAAACCCTGAAGAGCCACTACCAGTCAGTGCTGTTGGCATCTATTTGTCTCAGGAGACAATGGACTGCAGAGACTGGTAACTTGTAACTTCTGCCTCCCACATTGCTTTTGTTGTGTTAGCAGCACCAAAGTGACCTCAGTGTGTTTGAGACACATTGACTACCCTCACTTGGTGTACCCGGACAGTCAAAGCTGTTTCCCAGAGTGTGGCCGCTGTTGCATGCTGACAGCTTCAAGCAGCCATAGGCAGAGACACCAACTTGTGCCCAAGATTGAGGGGGCCCAGCGCATGTGTGCGGCATCATGTGTGCGTCACATTGCTGGGAGGAGGTTGAGGGTGGAGCCCAGCTTGGTGCATCTGCAATGGGTGGTGGCTTCTCCTCTCTTGCACTCAGGAGGAGCCAGCAACTGAAGCCATACCACACTCGGCTCTGCTCTCTGCCTCCTCTGCCTCCTCTGCCCCCGCAACAGGTATTGGGGGGCAATAACAACTCTGCCCTATAGAGTTGGTGCCCCTGGACACCTGAGAGCCGAGTGCAGGGTTGAGACCAATGGTAGATAAACTACCCCAGAAAGAGTGTGGCGTGTCCCCCAACAGAGGTACTACCCCTCTCCTAACATCCCATACACACCCATGTAGGCACAACAAAATAAAAAAAATCCTTCCAGTAGCACCTTAGAGACAAACTAAGTTTGTTATTGGTATGAGCTTTCGTGTGCATGCACACTTCTTCAGATACCATGTAGGCACGTACCTCAATGTAGACAGTACTGAATAAGATGGACCAATGGTCTGATTCCATCCAAGATAGATCCTTAAATCCTTATCTTCTTTTTACCTGAAGCCAGCAAGCCTTGCACCAAAAAGGAGCATCCACATCAGGGCCGATTCCTTATCATTCATGGCTGCTCAGGAGTGAGGGGAAACAGATGACTGACAATTAATGGAGCGCCACAGGGAGTAGCAGTAATGATAAACTTTTCATTGCTGTTTGTTTTAGAAAGTTTGAAACACAGGGGGGTTTCTTTCTTCTCCCCCTTCCTCCACCAAATGCCACATCTAATTTAAGATTAAGACCGAGGTAACAGCAGGCACACACCACTGTTCTTCTCTTGCCTCCTGCAGCTGATTTCTAGCAAGATCATGCAGGAAGAACAATTACATCAGACATAATTGGAAAATATGTCTTAGGTGCTCCCCCTCTGTCTATGCCCATCTTAATTAAGGAGACTTCCTGAAAGAAATAAAAGAGAATTCTGGAATGAAATGGGGGTGGGGGTGGTTTCTTTTAACTTTTCATCACGGCGGCTGTAACTCTTCAAAAACACAAATCAAAAGTTTAAGGTTTTTACCAGGATACACCCTCTGCTATGAGATATTGGATTTAGAATCAGCATAACCGTTATAAAACACACAGAGAGAAAAAGCAGGAAAGATAAGCCTGCAGGTCAGATTTTTGCAATCAGTTTGTCACTTGTTTCATTCCCAAAAAGAAAGATACTGTGGTAGCAGTGTGATCTGACTTGGAAAACTTAATCCAGAGACGAGGAGCCCTCTTTTCACCCCAAGGGTCAAATTATTTCATGGGCGATTTTCCCAGGTCTACATGCCAGAGTAGGGCAGGGCCACAGCCAATACATGGGTAGGGCCAGAGGCAAAACAGTGTCTGGGACAGTGGATGTGACTTTCACCTCTGTACAGTAGGCTACTTTCCAGTCATTCAAAGCCAGAAGTTTCTATGCACATGCCACTGTCCATCCTCCATCCAGGCAAGCAGAAGGCATTATCACAGCTCAAGAAGACATGCCCTTTCAAAGAGCATGGGAACAGGGCAGGGGTCTAGGGAAAGACCCAAGGTACACACACAGAGATTGGGGGTGTGTGTGCTCAGCTTTCCCACCCCTGCCCAAGTAAAAAAAAAAGTGTCTGTGCAAGCTGGCAAAGAAACACAGGCATACACACTTGCTCAGAAGCACTCTTTTCCTTAACTACTTCATGCAGCATGTAATTAATGTGCGGAATTTGCCGCAAGATGTGGTGATTTATAAGATAAATGTATTTTAATGTATTTTTAATCTTTGTTGGAAGCTGCCCAGAGTGGCTGGGGAGACCCAGCCAGATGTGCAGGGTACAAATAAATTATTATTATTATTATTATTATTATTATTATTATTATTATTATTATTATTATTATTGGAAGATGGGACTGTGAGCTCCAGAGCAAGATAACATTTGCCAGTTGCTACAGAGGCACAATGGGAGAATTGGTTGCCTTCATGCCCTACCTGGGAGCTTCCCAGAAACATCTGGTTGGCCACTATTGGAAAGAGGATGTTTGGCTAGGTGCGGATTTTATTCTGATCCAGGAGGGCTGCAACATGATTTGTTACTGGGGCAGGAAAGTAATTTTGTTTCTAGCTGAGTTCCGGTTGCAATGTGTGTGCCCCAATGAGATGCACGAGTGTGCACACTAATTGCTATTAGTCAAGGATAGATGACAAATAATATAAATTTATTTTAAGAAAAAAATGTATTTTGAGAAAGAGTGGGGTGGGCGGGAGTGACTGGAGCTTTTAGCAACTACGCAACGCCAGCTTTTTGTGTTGACACTGGTTGTGTATAGAGCTGTAAAGTATAATGTTCTTTTGAACTCATTAAGATGCTTGCAAGGAACATTCACTATGATGGGCCAGGGCAAGGGAAGAAACTTTGCAAGTCACCAGAGAGGAGACCTCTGGAAGGTCAAGTGAAGTCCTTAAATTTCTTCTGAATTAATAGAATTTAACATGTTGGAAGATTCGGGACAGATGAAAGAAAACGCTTGCTCCCAATGGTGGCAGTGATGGCCACCAACTTGGCTGGCTTTAAAAGAGGCTTGGACAAATTCGTGGAGAAGAAGGCTATAGAAGGTTACTAGTCATTATGACTATGTTCTGCCTCCACAGTTAGAGGCAGAAAACCAGTTCCTGGATGCTTGGCCAGATGGACTGTTGACCTGATCCTGGCTCTTCTAATGTTCTTAATTGCACACCTGTTATCTAGAGCTGTGCACACACAGATTCCTAAAATTCCCCACTCTGTTTCTAGGCAGGCAGACTTTTTGGTGGAGGGAATGGGGGACATTTCACTAAATTTCTCCAGGATGGGAGAATACAACTTCTTTATTTCCCCCCCAGCCTTGTTTGTTGGCTGCTGCTGTTGCAACTGTGTTGGCTGCCTAGTCATCATTCCACACCCTTTACAGCACCCCAAAGGTAGTGTTGTTGCAAGGCTTTTTCTTTTCTTTTCTTTTTGGTCCAAGGTCAGAGTTCTAAATTCCATGAAGATATGTGTGTGCGTGCATGCGTGCTGTTCTTGTAAGTTCTTAGAAGAGACAGAAGAACAGCCAAATAGAACAAAATATAGCTACAGTATTCTGCTTTGGGGTAGAAATACACATCAGGAAATAAAATGCAACTACATTATTTAAGTTGAGAAATAGCTGGGTAACAGAAAACAACACTGTCAGAGACTGCCTCCAGGTCCCAGCTCACAGAGGACCAACGCTAGCCAGCAGTAATATACAAAAGTCTTTATTAAAGTACATTATCCATTTTCAAACCCTAGCGTGCGTCTCTACGTCTAGACCCTAGACCGGCGAAGCTCCGTCTGAGTCTCCGCCCCCTGTACACCAGCTTAAGACTCTAGCCTTACTCCACCTTTTCCGTCTCTCCTTCCGCCTCTGGGTCCTACCACCCCCCGGGGTCCCTTCCTTCCTGGACGCTTCGGAGGCGGACCCTTCGGACTCTTCCCCCTCCCTTCGGCGGGCTTTAGGACCTGGCTCCCTATCCGGGCTGCTCATTGCGCCACCCTCTTGTACATTTGAACTTGGCGCGCGTGCGCTGCCTCCGACCTTCCTTTTGACCGTTTCCTCGCTCTCTGATGCAGGCGTGGCTAACCCTGACTCATGTCCTTCCGCTGACGGAAAGCTGCCTGCTGCCGATGCCTGGGACTCCTCCCCTCTACTGCTCCCCGGTGGGGAAGCTGGTCCCGATTTCCAGCTGCTGCTCTCGGAGTCCCCTCTGGCCCCTCCTTCCTGAGGTGTTCCCTCTGGCAACCCCCTAGCTCTGACCACGGGAGCCCCTTTCTGTGAATCCTCCGATTCGCTGGAGAGACTTAGAGACCTCGGGCGGCTCTCATCGCTCACTTCCCCCTCGGATTCCTCCCCCTCGGTCTCTAATTCCTCCCTTTCCTGTCCCTCTGCTCCTGAGCCCCTGACATCCATCCCCCCCTCGAAGCCCCCCCTTCCCCCCTCCCCTCCTTCCGGTGTGGGTACTGGGTGCTCCGTCGTAGCGGGGGTGAGTGCCGGATACAGTTTGGCCCCCGTGTCGTACATCAAACCGGCTAGGTCCGGCTCGTTCTCCGTGCACTCGTTGACGTCGATCTCCTCTGCTTCCATGTCTCTGCCTCCGTGTTCGAACCCCACGTCCTCCCCCCACACGTCCATGTCCGTCTCGCCCCCGTTCCCCTCTGAGGGTGATGTCTGCCAAGGACCCCCCAGCCACTTCCTGCGCCACTGCTCCTCTGGTCGATCGTCCCACCAATAAGAGCGGTCTGAGGCAGACCCCGAGGGTGAGCCCTCCAGGGAGCGTGTGTCTGGTGCCGGTTCCTCGTCCGAGGCGAACCCCTGGAACGTGCTGGCTGAAAGTGTGGGTGTGAAGAGCCAGTCGTCGAAATACTCGGCTGGCATGGGCCTGTGTGGGAAGAGGGCATGAAATTCTTCCTTGAGCAGAGGCTCCTCCAAGGCATAGTCCGGCACCCAACTGTTGGCACTGGCCGGAGTACCCTCTCTGGCTAGGAGATATTCTACTCCCTCTTCCCCCCATCTCGAGTCTAAAATCTCTGTGACCTCGTTGATGTGCCCCCCTCTTGGCGACCCTCCCTTTCTGGGCCCTTCTCTGAGCGGGTCTGGCGCTGTGCCTGGCTCCTGAAATCTATGAGGTGCTTTGTAGGGCGTGAGCACCGATCTATGGAACACCGGATGCATTCTGGAACCCTCCGGAAGTGCTAACCGGAAGGCCACTGGATTGACCTGTGCCTGGACTTGGTAAGGCCCTAGCTGCTTATGTCCTAGCTTCTTCTTCGCTAACGATCTGGTCGGCACTGCTTGCGCTGCTAACCAGACCCAGTCTCCCACCTGTATGTCTTCCCCAACTCTTCTGTGTCTGTCAGCCTGCAGTTTGTATGCGTGCTTTGCTAGTTCTAACTGCCTCCTGAGCTGTTCGTGGACTTCCTGCAACTCCGACGCTAAGGCTTCCGCTGCCTGTGGCTCCCCCTCCCCCACTCTCTCTAAACCCGGGAAGGTTCTGGGATGCCTCCCGTTGTTGGCGAAGAACGGCATCACCCCTGTCGACACGTGCTTCGTATTGTTGTAAGCGAACTCTGCGAGGGGCAGGTAGTCTACCCATGTCGTAGGCTGCTGATTGGCGTAGCATCTCAGGTACTGCTGCATGATGGCGTTGACCCTCTCCGCTTGCCCGTTGGTCTGCGGGTGTCTCGCCGACGCTAGGTTGACCTTGACGTTCAGGATGCCCATCAGCTTCTGCCAGAAGTTCGAGATGAACTGTCGCCCCCGGTCGGAGAGAATAGACCGTGGCAGACCGTGGACTTTAAACACGTGGTCTATGAACAGTTTGGTGGTCTGTTCCGCCGTGGCCACCTTCGCACACGGAATGAAGTGTGCCATTTTGGTAAACAGGTCCACCACCACTAGCACTGCTGTCTTTCCCCTCGAACTGGGCAGGTCCGTGACAAAGTCCAGGGCCACCCTCTCCCACGGTTCCGATGGTGTCTGCAGCGGTTCCAGCAGTCCCGCCGGCGGCTTGTGAACTGACTTGGCCCTCTGGCAGGTGTCGCATCTCGAGACGTAATCCGCTACTTCCCCCCGCATCTTGGGCCACCAAAAGTCTCTGGCCACTAATTCTACCGTCTTTTCTTTGCCAAAGTGCCCGGCGGTGGGAGCGTCGTGTAACTGCTGCAGTACCCTTGCGCGGAGGTCGTCTCCCGGCACGTAGAGCGCTCCCTTGCGGATAAGTAACCCGTCCCTTATCTGGAACTCGTCGTCCTTCGCCGTGCCCTTGTGCACCTCCTCCATCTTGGATCGTGCGAAGGGGTCCTCCTGCAGCGCTTGACGTACGGCGTCCAGGTCCACGGTTGCCGAAGCGCATGCCCACGCTTCCGGTGCGAAAATGTGCTTGGCCACCGACGGTGCCGCCTCCTCGAGGTATTGCGGCTTTCTGGACAATGCATCCGCCATTACGTTGTTGTCGCCCGGGATGTACTCTATCTTGAAGTCGAAGTCTGCGAAGAACTCCGCCCATCTAATGTGCCTCTGGTTTAGGAACCTCGCCGTGCGCCAGTACTCTAGATTCTTGTGGTCCGTGCGGACCTGCACTGTGTGTCTGGCTCCGATAAGGAAGTGCCGCCATGCCTTGAACGCTGCATGGATGGCTAGCAACTCCCTGTCCCAGATGGTGTAATTCTGCTCCGACTTGCTGAGCTTCCTCGAGTAGAAGGCGCACGGCCTCCAGTCCCCCTGCTGGTCTTGTTGCAACAGGACGGCTCCCACGGCTCTGTCTGAGGCGTCTGTCTCCACCCTCATCGGTCTGCTGGGATTCACATGCAGCAGCTGCTCTTCGGACTCTTCCCCCTCCCTTCGGCGGGCTTTAGGACCTGGCTCCCTATCCGGGCTGCTCATTGCGCCACCCTCTTGTACATTTGAACTTGGCGCGCGTGCGCTGCCTCCGACCTTCCTTTTGACCGTTTCCTCGCTCTCTGATGCAGGCGTGGCTAACCCTGACTCATGTCCTTCCGCTGACGGAAAGCTGCCTGCTGCCGATGCCTGGGACTCCTCCCCTCTACTGCTCCCCGGTGGGGAAGCTGGTCCCGATTTCCAGCTGCTGCTCTCGGAGTCCCCTCTGGCCCCTCCTTCCTGAGGTGTTCCCTCTGGCAACCCCCTAGCTCTGACCACGGGAGCCCCTTTCTGTGAATCCTCCGATTCGCTGGAGAGACTTAGAGACCTCGGGCGGCTCTCATCGCTCACTTCCCCCTCGGATTCCTCCCCCTCGGTCTCTAATTCCTCCCTTTCCTGTCCCTCTGCTCCTGAGCCCCTGACAAACACAAAACTGATATACACTCCTGTTGCATTTTGATTTTTATCAGATGTCTGTTTTACTGCTTTTCTGGTTTGTTTTCAGTTGCAGCTCTTGGTTTTTATAAAAGGGATTGGTTTATGTTTTAATAATCTTGCATGTCACTTTGTAGATTTTTTTTTTAAAAAGTGGGGAAAAAGATAAAGGCTGCAGACTTATACCCACTTGGAATCACAAAACTTTAGAGCTGGTATCTGGTACAACACCTTCACACTGCAAGATCTACAATGCAGAATCAACAATGGCATCCCTGCCAGATGGCTTTCAAGCCTTTGATTAAATATTTACAGTTCAGACAAGACCAACTCATGGCATCATGGTCCCTAAAGTAAATGCTATCATGGGCCAACCTCCCAATTTCACATTCAGAAGCAGACTGGGCTGCAAGTAAATCTTCCTTCAGCACTGGTAATGGGATCGCATTCTCCGCCAGACCTGAAGCAGCTGGCCAGGTTGAGGGTCCAGGCCATACCATGTGGCAGAATGGCTGGGGGTTCAGGAGGATGAGTCAGCGGCTCATGTCCCTTCTCCTGGGCAGTTGCCCCCTAAAGTTGTTGCCTCACTCTGCCTGATTTTAGGGCCAGCCCTGAGTACAGAGCCTTCCAAAAGGAGTCTGTTCCCTTGTCAAAAAGCTATTACCATAGAAGTTTCTTCTAATGTTTAATGGAAATCTGCTTTCTTGAAATTTTCACTCGTTAGTTCTAATCTTGCCATCTAGAGCAACAGACAACAAGTTTCCCCTGTCTATTTACCTAGCAGTTAACTTCTCTAAACCTGGTGGGGATTTGCTTTTGCATTGAGAGATGTGTCCAGAAGTGTGATCATTTAAACACACACCAAAGGTTGCATTCATTGTAGCACTAAGCAAAATGTTGCATCAGCACAAGGATTTCTCTCTGTGCATTGGAATATTCTGCCCTTTTACTTGCCAACTCACTCTCTAAATCTGTTCTGGGGGTTCCCCCAAATTTGAGGACAGTGTGGGGTGTACACAGAGAAAGATGAGGGAGGAAAGTCCTGTTGTGTTAGTGCTACTCTTTGCACTAGTGCAATTATTTAGTTCAATACCATTCCAAAGAAATAAATTAGACATAATTACATACACGTATATGGAATTTCTATTGGTAAGCATAAACTCACGCAAATGTCCTTTAGCATTACCAAGAGGGCACTGTTTGTAATTACATTTATATGCTACCTTTCCTCCAAAGTGCTCAAGGTGGTATATGTGGTTCTCTGCCTCCCCACTTTATCCAAGCAGCCACCCTATGAGGTAGGTTAGGCTACGAGAGGGGGATAAGACCAAGGTCACCCAGTGAGGTTCATGATTCAATGGAGATTAAAACCATTGTCTCCTTGGTTCATACTGGTGTATTATACTGCCACTTTCTATGACCTCAATACATATAAAGGGGAAAACACCTAGTCCATAATATATCCAAGATTGTATTTGCCACTGCCCAGCACAAAAGCTGCTGCTGACTTTCACATATTTATATGTCATTTTGACACTGAGAACCAAAACCATATTTGCAATTTCTAGCCATTCTTCCTAGTAGCAGGCAAAGTGTTCTCTGGAGGGGTCAGGCATATACTCAAAATCATCACCATGTAATCTACCTGACTCAACATGAAATAATTTCCAGAATGAGAAATTTGCACTTCTCATCTCATCTACGGCATTATTGCTAAGTTGAGGCCTCGTGCATTTTGACAAGTCTTGAAGCCGTTCAGCTCCCAAATGCCATTTTAATATTAAACTGGCAATTTTTAATATATATATATATATTTTCTGAAGAAGTGGATCTAGCCTTCAAACAATCTCAGGAAAGTCAAAGAGGAGGGTAATAGTGGCTGGTAGGAGAAGGCTATTATTTTAACAAGTTTAATATATAACATTTGTGGAAATGCATAAAAATGGTGTTAGTGAGTTCTACATAACCTTTTTACCTGAGTAATAAAATGCTAAATTCCAAGAGTTTATTCCCAGCCCTGGCTGAGAATAAATTCTCTCAGAATTATGTGTCCTGCCTCCGCATGATCTCCCATCTTTTCCTGAATGTGTAATAGAGTTTCTCTGAAGGATACAACACTTTTAATGAGCCTAGCTTGGCCTCTTCTTCAGCTATGTCCCTGATCACACACGCACACTTATGTACATGGGTATCTGTATACATGTGTCATCAGAGGTGGATTTACGGCCAATTCACC